>NC_133220.1:3407094-3475572 GCF_040436345.1 Pagrus major
TTAATCATCTTGTTGGTATTTACATTTGTGATTTTCTTGAATATAACTTTGTTTTCTTTCCTGCAGATGAGGAGATAAGACAACTACGGTCTCAACCCAGTTCAGCAACACCATTGACCACTGGATCCATCTGATCCAAACAGTAACCAGCTCTACATGTGCTGTGAAGTTTTCTGCTGTGTGTGTTTCCACCATGCTGGATGATGGTGAGGACATTTTGTCTGGTCTTCTCTTATTTCAGGCAGTTTGAGGATTAAAACTTGGTTTTAACGTTTAAATTAATTTCAGGTTGAGGGTTCAGGTTGTGTTGAGGCAGATAGTTGAGATGGAAGCAAGAAAAAAAAAAATGAAGGCTGTTTGTCGATGTGCATGTTTCTCATTAACACGACCTCAATCTGTCCCTGAACTAAACCAACTGTTTTTATACTCTGACCTCACAATCTGAACCTTATCAGAAGTATTGAGGAGAGTATTATAACAGCATCTCTGCTCGATGATCTACAGAGCAAACTCACAGTTAATATACAAGATATACACATATACAGTCCTCGACTTTATCTCACAGCACTCAGTCACAAATAGTGTCCAGGTCAAGTGTAGGACCCAGAATCCTGTCATTAGGGACTTAATGAAACCAGAACGAGGCCGTCCAAGTTTTATATACGTGTTCAGAGCCGAGGGGCTCGGACCAAAAAAGTGCCACAACACGTCGCTGGTTCGATCCCCGGCTCCTCCCGTCCACATGTCCAAGTGTCCTCGAGCAACAGGCTGAAGCCCAAACTGCTCCCGATGGTCAGACCAGCACCTTGCATGGTAGCTCACTGCCATCGGTGAGTGAGTGAGTGAGTGAGTGAGTGAGTGAGTGAGTGAGTGGATGAATGAGTGAGTGAGTGAATGGATGAATGAGGGCAGCAGTGCTGTATAAATGCCGTCTATTGACCAAATATTATCAGACTGCTTGTAGAGCTTAAAGCTCCTGACTGAGCTCCACATGTGCTTTAAAACCATCAGACTTCACTGAACTAAAGCTGCTGTTAACACTGTCAGTCAGTGTGAACACTTTGTAGCTACAAGTAAATATAATGTGACTTTTATATTTGTTGCCATTATTTGGGACGAGCCTGTATTGGTTCTTTATTATGTTTCCAGGTGCTCAGGCAGTCTGTCAGGTCCAGTTACACACTGATGTTTCTGTTGTTCACTGATGATGCACTTGTAGTGTTTCATGTCACTTCAGGCAGCGCTTCATCATTTCTGTACAAACGTTTGAATAAAACATGAAAAATGTCAAAACTGTGTGTTGTGACTGTTTCTGATGTTTCTGTGTTCAAACTGTGATCAAAGAAATAAAAGTGATTTTAATTTATGGGTCTGATTCTGAGATGATCTGTATTTTACAGCAGCTGTCAGGACACCAAAGAGACAACAGAGCAGATAAATCCTCTTTAAAACAAGGTTTCTAGAGACAGTTTACCTCACTGACAGCTTCATGAATGGAGATTACAGCTGAATGTAAAGAAATCCTCATGTCTGTGTAACGAGGCCTGAGTCTGTGAGGAGACAACATGATCCAGACCTGCTGACGGCTGAAGCTCAAATAATGTCCCAGATTACCAAAATTCACCTGCAGATATTTGTGTCAGTCAAAAGTTGTCAGAAAAATAAATACCTAAAATAAAGTACAGACACCTGAAAAATCTTCTCAAGTACAGTAACAAAGTATTTGTACTTCGTTACTTCCCTCCTCTCAGTGGCCAACACCCAGACAAAATGCGATGGCAGCTGCAGGCCTGGTGATGGCGCTTTTATTCTGAAATGTTAGTACCGGAAGTGCCGCAGCTGCAGGCTGAGGAGCAGAAACAGGTTGTGATGAACCAGTCAGGGTGTTGAGGAGTGTGTGAAGCTCCGTCATATAGAGATTTACGAGAGCATAATTAGTACGAATGCTTCAAAGTTGCTGGAACCGTGGGAAGTCAACAGCCAAGGCGAGGGACCCTTTGCTGTTAAAACCCTGTTGGGGTGGGTTGTTAGTGGCACGTGTGAGGACTGGAAAGGCGACCTTGATGATGACTGCTGTCATTTTGCCACTTTAAACAGAATAACTGTCAAGTCACTTGAGCAGCTGTTGAAGAAGCAGTAGGAACATGATTTCAATGAGAGAGTTGATGAGGACCAAGAAGAAATATGAAGAGAGGAGGCAAAGTTCATTATATTATGGAGCAATCTGTGAAGTTGCAAGATGGACATTACGGTTTGTAGCTGCCATTCAGAAACCAAGAAGTGGAGAAAAAGAAAACAAGAAAAAAAAAGATAAAGGGGAAAAAAAAGTGGAGCGAACCAAAATGTAATCTTGCAACAGGGAACATTATTTTGATCTCAGATGCCACTGCCACCAGAAATTCCTGGATGATTGGGAAAGTAATCAAAACTTTCCCTGACAAATCAGGCATCATCAGATCTGTTCAAATTCAAATAAAGACGAATATTATTGAGAGACCAGTGACAAAACTGTGTCTGTTGGTAGAAAAGGGTGAACTTTCTGTATGACATTGTTATGTTTACCAGTGTTAACAAAAGTTTATTGTTGTGGTTCTACATTTTGAAAATGATTTCATTTATTTGATTGTTTTGAGTTTTACCTTTATGCTTCCATGTGTGTACATAATTGTAATTGTTATGTCTTGTACGGTGTGTCAGCTGTTCCCTCTTTACCTGAACTGTCACACCTCGTGTACCTGGAGGTGATAAGATTTGGCTCATTTACCTGGAGGTGATAAGATTTGGCTCGTTTACCTGGAGGTGATAAGATTTGGCTCGTGTACCTGGAGGTGATAAGATCTGGCTCATTTACCTGGAGGTGTTAAGATTTGGCTCATTTACCTGGAGGTGAAAAGATTTGGCTCATTTACCTGGAGGTGATAAGATTTGGCTCGTTTACCTGGAGGTGATAAGATTTGGCTCGTGTACCTGGAGGTGATAAGATCTGGCTGCATTCAGGCTGCAGAGGAGGGGTTGTGATGGTGAGATGCTCCAGCTCTAACCTTCACCTGAAGTCACTGTTTTCTTTCTAATCAGACCTGACTGTTGCAACACATCAGCGATTACGTGACTCATATTTCCGAGGAAAATGTGGGTGAGGTGTCTGAATGTGTTTGTTTGTATTTTTCAATGAAAAGCTGAAAGGCAAGGCAAGTTTATTTGTATAGCACAATTCAGACACAAGGCAACTCAAAGTGCTTTACAGGCAGTTACAGTAAAAGCATTTTAAAAAAAACAAAAACAAGTTAAGAGATAGGAAAGTAGGCTAAAATAAAATAAAAGTTACAGTGCTGTTCAAAACCTAAAAAGCAATTAAAAAACATTAAAACAAAACATTAAAACAAGTTAAGAAATAGGAAAGTAGGCTAAAATAGAATAGGTTTCCTACGCCAGCTTCCTGGTTTTTGCTGGATTTACCTCCCATTGTTCTACTTGTCACTCGTCCCAATAGGCCGTGTGTGTGTGGGTGAGTGTGAGTCAGTTCCTGTTTGAGAAGGCTGCTATATTCCCAGAAACTCGTCTCCTGCATACAATACCTCGTGGTTTCACTGTAAGAAGATAAGGATTGAAAGTAAACCAATAAAAAAGTATCTATTTTATTGTAATGGTTCTCATAAATGCTGCTCAGTGGTTCCAACATGCTCATGCCTGCCCACTGTGGGAAGGTGTGTGTGTAACTGAGGGCAGTGTGGGCAGAGGTAAAGAGCAGTTTTGCCCTTTGGAGTCTCACTGTTGGTTTTACCACCTCTCCTTTCCAGCTCCTTTCAAAACAACTACAGTAAAGCCACTCCTAAAGAACCCGCTCTAGACTCAGCTGACATCCGAAACTACAGACCTGTATCCCTTCTCTCATTTCTCTCTAAAACCCTGGAACGTGCCGTCTACAACCAACTGTCCTCCTACCTTTCGCAAAACGACCTCCTTGACCCTAATCAGTCAGGCGTCAGGACTGCTCACTCCACTGAGACGGCCCTCCTCACAGTGACTGAGTCGCTCCGGGCCGCCAGAGCCTTGTCCCACTCGTCAGTCCCTCATCCTCCTCGACTTATCCTCTGCGTTTGACAAAGTCAACCACCAAATCCTCCTCTCCACTTTGGCCAAACTTGGCATCGCTGACTCTGCTTTAACCTGGCTCGCATCATACCCGACAGAACGCACCTTTCAGGTCATGTGGAATGGCTCCTTGTCCAAACCCTGCTCCCTGGAAACTGGTGTCCCTCAAGGCTCAGTACTAGGACCGCTTCTGTTTTCACTATACACTAGATCACTAGGCTTTGCAATCGCATCACATGGATTCTCTTACCACTGTTATGCTGACGACACCCAGCTGTTCCTCTCCTTTCCCCCATCCTCCAACACCCACGTTGCCACGCGCATCTCAGAATGTCTGGCAGACATCTCTGCTTGGACAACTGCCCATCATCTCAAGCTCAACCTTAGTAAAACTGAACCCCTCTTCATCCCGGGGGAAAGTCTGCCCTCACTTGGACCTGTCAGTCACTGCTGAGGACGTCACGGTATCGCCTTCATCGACTGCGAGGAACCTGGGTGTAATCCTCGACGACGGACTATCCTGCACCCCCAACACCACCACGGTGGCCCGATCCTGCAGATTTGCCCTCTACAACATCTGCAGGATCCGGTCTTTCCTCACAAAGGAAGCGACGCAACTCCTGGTTCAATGGCTGGTCATCTCCCGCCTCGACTACTGCAACCCGCTCTTGTCTGATTCCCAGCCTCTGCGACTAAACGGTTGCAATGTATCCAGAACGCTGCAGCGCGCCTTGTTTTCAATCTACCCAAACTCTCCCATGTGACCCCCCTCCTCCGTGACCTCCACTGGCTTCCTGTTGTGGCCCGCATCAGATTCAAGACCATGGTGCTGGCCTTCAAGGCCATCAACCGAACTGCACCCATCTACTTCCAAACACTGATCAGACCACACGCCCCTGCGCGAGCACTTCACTCTACTACATCAGCTGGCCGGCTGGTACCGCCATCGCTAAGAGCAAACAAAGACCGCCCAGCGAAATCCCGACTCTTCTCTGTTCTGGCACCTCAGTGGTGGAACGAACTCCCGACCAATGTCAGGACAGCAGAGTCACTCGCCATCTTTCACAAAAGACTCAAGACTCACTTGTTCAGACTTCACCTCAACACCGCATAGCATGACATGACTCCCTCCCCACCCCCCAATCCCCCCCCGAAAAAAAAAAAAAAAAAAACCCAAAAAAAACCCCAAACATCATATGCACTTGTATGTTCCTAACTCTAGCACTTACATCGTAGCACTTATCCTTATCCTTGTTAAATAGCAGCTACTTTGCTCAGAAGAGGGCTTAAATATTCTTTCTATCTTTTCTACTTTATCAACGGTGATATGTTGTGTTTTCTTTCTTGTGACAAATGTACGCGTCTGCTAAATGCCCTAAATGTAAATGTAAATGCAAATGTACCAACATTTTGTGTCAGTGTGTTCAACTGAACTGAGTTTAAACACACAGTATTAACTTCTGCCACGAGGAATCTCTCAATCTAACCAGTGAGATAAAGACTTAGTTTGACGGTGTTGTGAAGCAGCGTGGGAACTTGGGAGTTGTTGTCTTCCCTGTTAAACAGCCTCCACACAGTGCTGCAGGAATGAGTCTTTAAACCAAGACATAAGTTTCGTTATTAATCATAATGATACATTTTGTCCCCTCTTCTCAAAGTCAATGGGCTTTTGGTTAAATACCTGAAACATCGTCTGTGGTTAACACATGAGCTTAAGAGATTTGTATGTTTTGTTTCACAACATAAAATACATCAGTAAATAACTCATTTGGATTAAAAACCCACTTATGTGTATTAAAAAGGAGCGAACACTAAACAGAGGTTTTCTGGGACATAAAACCAAATGTAAAAAACTTGATTGCAGTTTTCTCACTGATATATTTCAATATTTAGCTCATTTTCTTCACATTCAGCTCATTTTCCTCAAATCTGAGGCATAATTGTTGGATTTGTTAGTTAAATGTTGCATCTTAATGGGTCACCTGTAATATTTAGATTTAACATTTACAATTAATATTTAGATTTAACACTTTTAATTTTTTTAACAATTTGTCTCAGATGTGAAGAAAATTAGCTAAATATAGAAAATATCAGTTTGAAAACTGCAGCAATTTTTTACAGCTGAACTGGGGGGAGATAATGACTCCATAAATTTGATGACAAATCCTGAAAACAGACGCTTCTTACATGTGCAGAACTTGCCTCAGAAATCTCCTGTTTTTAAGTTTCCTTCGGTCTCAAAGTAATCCACTGATAGTTGTCTGTTCATCAACAGGTTCACTGCAAACAGGAACTACTAACAGCTAATTCGGCAAAGTTTTAATGGAGTTTTATTTCTGTTGCTTTTCCATTTTAAAACAAGTCTCCAGCTACTTCAGTTGAGAGAGTTTTACTGTGAAGCTCCAGAAATGTTTTGTGGACTATGAAACTTCACCTGACTTTACATCAGCATGAGGGAGGAGATGATGACTGAGTTTCTGTTTTATTTGAGTGAACTGTTCCTTTAACTGTATTTCCAACAAACCACTGTGATGTTTGTGTTGCCTGAATATGAGGAGGGAAACTGGGAATTTCTTCTACATCAGTGTTTTTGTGTGAATGTTTTGTGGACTGTGAAACTTGGGGCTGAGTTACACTCTTCATTACAGCCTGTTTCTTTCAACACGTCTGGAGCGGATCTTTTATTTGCTTGTGTTGGAGGAACTGCAGAGATGTTTCACTGCTGCTGATCAGGTCGCAACAGGTCAGGAAGAGAAGCAGCTTTGACACATTAACAGTGAAGCTGAAGCTGAATTTGAGGCTGTAAAGTTGATTATTTTATACACAGCTTTAATGTTAGTGTGAAGACAAAGTGCAGTTGTGTGCATGAGTCATAGTGTAAATATATGGTGATGACGCTTTTACTGTTTTATTGTGAAGGTTTGTACCTGACGTGTTGCAGCTCTCACTGCCTGCAGGCTGAGAAACAGAAACAGGTTGTGATGAACCAGTCAGGGTGTTGAGGAGTGTGTGAAGTTCCGTTATTTAGAGACACCATCAGTGTGGTGAAGTCCTCAGAGGACATCACAACTATGGAGCTTCTTCCTCTCGTGTGTCTCTGTCTGCTGAGCTGCTCTGGAGAAACGTCTGCTGCTGGAGACGGTAAGAAAACTGATCATCACTCACTGAGAGTTTTTATTCTCACTTTATTTCATCTGAACAGCGGAACAATGTGGAAACATGCGGGATGTTCATCTTCTTCTCCTGGTGTTATAAAGCTGAAGAGTTTCCAGCTCAATACATTTTGTAAAATTCAAACACAAAGCTCAATCACAAAAACCTAATAAACTATTTTTATTATTTGGTTGTAGTCCTCCTCTCTCTGACACTCACACTAATTTTTTTGACAATGTAGTAACACCTGTTTGTGTGGTTGTAGTCAGTACTGGTGAGGAGACATCGTCTGATAAATGATAAGAGCTGATCGCAGGTTTATTCACCCAAACAGACAGAAAACTTAACTGTACATCAGCCTCAAGATTAACAACCTGCACCAAGTGTGTGTGTGTGTGTGTGTGTGTGTGTGTGCGTGTGTGTGCGTGTGTGTGTGCGTGCGTGTGTGTGTCATGTGAATTTAATCTGATGTCCTTTAGAAAGTACAGTGAACATATTTGAATTACAAAGTTAAAAACAACCTGTGTGTTGCAGCTGAGGAACAGGATAGTTTGGTGGTTAGTTGTGTCTTTGAATCCAGTCCAATAAATCAAGATCTGACATGAATAAAACTACAACTTCTCCTGGTGTTTTGAAGCTGAAGAGTTTCCAGCTGAAAACATTTTGTAACATTCAAACACAAGGCTCAATAACAAAAACCTAATAAACAATACTGTAAGCTTAAATATACTTAAAATATGTCAGTACAAGTATAGGAGCTTGGTTGTAGTCCTCCTCTCTCTGAAACTCACACTCATTTTTTTTGACAATGTAGTAACACCTGTTTGTGTGGTTGTACTTAATCTTGGTGAGGAGACATCGTCTGATAAATGATAAGAGAAGTCAGACCAACAGGTTCTTAAAATGTGTCCTGGTTTTTGTTTGCTTCATGATTACTGATTAATGTGTGTGCGTGTGTGTGTGAGCGTGTGTGTGTGTGCGCGCGCGTGTGTGTGTTGTGAAGCTTAAATCTGATGTCCTTAGAAAGTACAGTGAACATATTTGTAGCTATTGTCCTTAGCTACATTCCTGTAGCTAAGGACAATATTCCCCACCAAGAGGATATTGACAGTTGGCTCCACCTAAAAGAGGTGAAAATCCCCACTATCCAAGCAGAAGTTGGATTGCTCATTGGAGCAAATGTTCCCAAGGCGATGGAACCGCTACAAGTGGTCAACAGCGTGGACAATGGACCATAAGCCGTGAGGACAATATTAAGCTGGACAGTGAACGGACCACTCAGAGGTGGAAGTGACACATTGGAGGCAAACACACTGACAGGAATTACTGCAAACAGAATCTCAGTAGCCAAGCTTGAAGAACTTTGGCAGCTACAATTCAAGCAGGACTTTCCAGATGCTGGGACAAGACGAAGACATCGAGATGTCTAAGTAGGACCATCAGGTTTATCAGCATGGTGTCACAGTCTGCTGTACTTAAAGACGGTCATTACAATGTTTGTCTTCCAGTGAAGAAAAAATGTTTGTGTATGCTGAACAACAGAGCAGTTGCGGAGCAACGTGCACTGAACTTATGGAAGAGGTTCTCAAAGGACGCAAGTTCTATGGAGAATATGTGGCGTTCATGGACGACGTGCTCAAGAAGGTTACGCCGTGAAGCTTGTAGGTGATGAGTGTGAACCTACTGAGGGGCGAACGTGGTATTTGCCTCACCACGGAGTCAGACATCCAACCAAGCAGAAGTTGCGCGTTGTGTTTGACTGCGGCGCAAGCTTCCAAGGAATATCACTGAACCAGCAGCTCCTACAGGGTCCGGACCTTACAAGCTCGCTGGTGGGGGTCCTCATGAGGTTCCGCCAGGAGGCTGTGGCGGTCATGGCAGATGTGGAGGCCATGTTCCACCAAGTCAAAGTGAGTAATGAAGACACGGATCTCCTGAGATTTCTATGGTGGCCTGGTGGCAACTATGAGCAGAATCTGGTCGAACATAAGATGCTGGTGCATATCTTCGGCGCAACATCATCGCCAAGTGTCGCCACCTTTGCGCTCCAGAAATGCGCAACAGATTTCGCAGAGAGTTTGGACAAGAGACGGATAAAACAGTCAGGAAAAATTTTACGTGGACGACTGTCTTAAATCGGCTTCTGATGAAGATACAGCCATCACACTGTGTGCTGAGTTGAGAAGCATGTTGGCAAAAGGAGGATTCCGGCTGACAAAGTGGTCAAGCAACAGCAGGAAGTTGCTTAACTCAATCCCAGAAGAGGAAAAAGCTCAAGGGTTTCAAGATCTGGACTTAGATGAGGACAACTTGCCCATGGAGAGAGCATTGGGTATCCAGTGGTGTGCTGAATCAGATCAGTTCAGGTTCAAGATCAACCTCAAAGATCGACCACACACTAGGAGAGGCCTGCTTTCCCTGGTCAGCTCAATTTTTGATCCACTGGGCTTTCTCGCTCCAGTAATATTGCCCGCCAAAAGAATCCTGCAGGATTTATGTCGGCAGAAGTATAGCTGGGGCGAAGAACTGCCAGACACTGTGGTCAAAGGTTGGAATAAGTGGATCTCAAGTTTGCAACAGATTGAGAAATTTGGAGTTGACAGATGTGTCAAGTCGAAGCAGTTTGGTGCGCCAGTCTTTGCGCAGCTTCATCCCTTTGCTGACGCTAGTGAAGATGCCTACGGCACCACAAGCTACTTACTGCTGCGCTTTTCAACGGGTGAAGCTCAATCCACCTTGATCCTGGCAAAGACAAGGGTCGCTCCCTTAAAGTCACCAACTATTCCCAGAATGGAACTGACAGCGGCCACAGTCGCAATAAAAATGGACAAGCTTCTGAGGAAAGAGCTTGAGTTGGAGCTCATGAATCCATCTTTTGGACCAATAGCACAGCTGTGCTAAAGTACTTCAACAGTGAGAGCACCAGATTCAAGACGTTCGTTGCTAACAGGGTTTCAGCAATCCTGGATCACTCTCAGACATCTCAGTGGAGATACATCAACACCACTCTGAATCCCGCTGACGTTGTCTCAAGAGGACAGACTGTGGAAGCATTTTTGAAAAATGAGAGCTGGCTTTCAGGACCAAGTTTCTTGCTCAGCTCACAAGACCAGTGGCCTAAAAATCCATATCCGGGCATGCTGGATATCGACGACCCAGAGGTCAAACGAATGACTCAAGTGCATGTCATTCAGGCACAAGAACTTGAGGATTTCATGGATCAGTGGATGAACCACTACTCTTCCTGGACGGCGTTGAAATGCGCTGTAGGCTGGTTTCTGAAACTTAAGGATTTGCTGAAAGAGCTAAAGGAAAAGAGAAAGGAGCTACGAGCAGTAGACGGAGAAAGCCGGATGACAGAGTTCAAGAAAGCCGTTAAAGGAAAGTATCTGACTTGTGATGACTTGACTGAAGCAGAAACAGAAATTGTGAAATACTGTCAGAAACAAAGCTTCAAAGAAGACTTGGCTATGCTAAAGGAGCATCAAAGAGTGAAGAAAAGTAGCTCACTCTTTAAGTTAAATCCAGTGCTCCGAGACGGAGTTATGAGAGTTGGCGGACGGTTGAGTCGCGCGGCTATGCCTGATGACTCCAAGCAGCAAGTCATCTTGCCTAAGGATTCACACGTCACAAGGCTTGTGTTGAGACACATTCATGACATTACAGCTCACGCCGGAAGGAATCACATGTTGGCTCAGCTACGGCAACGATTCTGGATCCCTGGAGCCAGTGGAGCTATCAGAAGGTTCCTGTCCAAGTGTGTCATCTGTAAAAGGCTACATGGAGCAGCTGGCAAAGCAGCTCATGGCAGATCTACCAACATGCAGGGTCCTGCCAGACGACCCTCCTTTTACAAGAGTCGGCACAGATTACTTTGGTCTGTTCCTAGTGAAGAGAGGACGAGTCCAAGTAAAGAGATACGGCGTTATCTTCATGTGTCTTGCTATACGAGCAGTGCATCTGGAAGTTGCTTCTTCTCTCGACACTGATGCCTGTCTCGACGCAATCAGAAGATTTCTTGCCAGAAGAGGACAAGTCAGAGAGATGTATTCAGATAATGGAACCAACTTTCAGTCAGCTGACAGTGAGATGAGGAAATCAATCAAGGAATGGACCAACAGGACCGAGAAACATTTGCAACAGAGAGGTGTTCAGTGGCATTTCAATCCGCCAGCGGGTTCTCACCACGGAGGCAGCTGGGAGCGGTTAATTCGTTGAGTGAGAAAAATCCTGAACATCACGGTCAAGGAGCAACTGCTGGATGAAGAAGGTCTCCACACCCTACTTTGTGAAGCTGAGGCGGTCATAAACAGCAGGCCCATCACAAAGGCATCATCAGACCTCAACGATTTAGAGGCCCTCACGCCCAACCACTTGTTGTTGCTCAAAGTCAAGCCCGAGTTACCACCAGGAGTATTTCATGAAGATGACCAGTACATCAACCGCAGATGGAGACAATACCTCGCGGATGTCTTCTGGAAACGCTGGTGCAAAGAGTATCTGACAGAGCTCCAAGAACGTCAGCGATGGTCTTCACCTGGAAGAAACTTCTGTGTCGGCGACGTAGTGCTGATCGTGGATGATACATCGCCCAGAAACTCCTGGCCACTTGGAAGAATAGTGGAGACTTTTCCTGATAGAAATGGTTTCGTTCGTCAGGTTAAAGTGAAGACCAAGACCAACGAGCTTTGTCGCCCTGTAACAAAGCTATGTCTTCTTCAAGAATCAGAGGATAACTGATGGACTGTTATGAAGATCTCATCTTGAATGGGACTAAGAACACCAAGCTTCTTTCACTAAGTGATAAGTAATGTTATTCAGGCTCCTTTAATTTAAGTTGACACTTTTGGAGTAATTGTTTCAAGGACATTGATAACAATTAGGGGCCGGTAATATAGGAGCCTAAATGCTATTTTTTGTTGATAAGTATTTGAATAATAATTTAAGTTGATATGTGAAAAAAATTTGTTGTTAATTATGATAAAAAAGAGGTTATTTACATCATTTACAGGTGAACAGTTCATATTAATAAGTTAGTACTTAATTCATTTCACTTAAAAATGTGTGGATGTTTTTTGGTTTAAAAATCGCAAACATTGAGGAGAGCGTCAAGCTCATGGCTTCACTGATTAGGAACCTACAACAAGCACGACACAACCAAAACTATTATGTTAGAGGAAACAGGTGTTGAGTTATTGTTGTGGTGTGTAAAGTTGTTATCTGACTTTGTTTCCTGATGACTCTGCATGTTAACATACTGAGTAACACATGTTTTTATCTTCCAGGTGTCAGAGTGGTCGTGAAAGAAGATGATGATGCTGTTTTACCCTGTTCCCCCAGCACCAAGGAGGACATCACAAGAAAGCTGTTTGACTGGAAGAAAGACGGTCAGAAGGAGGTGTTCATGTATGATTCAGGCATTCATTACAATAACGGCCGTCCAGGTCAAGATGAGCAGTTCAAAGGTCGAGTCTCACATTTTCAAGATCAACTGAAGAACGGCAACGCCTCCATAAAGATCCATAATACAAAGATGGCAGACAGTGGGAACTACAGCTGCGATTTTCCACGTCTTCAGCCGAGACAAACATTCAACATTGAGCTTGTTGTTGGTGAGTGCTTTCATTAAACAGTTAAAGATGTCCGCTCATTTACTGCTGCGACTGGTTCAAGAGTCCCAGATGGACTTTTGTTGTGGTCAGAATACACATCTGGCAGGGCCTCGAGCCCACAGAGCTGCAGCCACATCTGGAGAGATGACCTCTGTATCAAACATGCAGATATCAGAGACACGCTGCAGATTATGTCTCTGTACAATGAAATTTCAGCCGTCTATAGTAGATGAAATATGACTTTTACACAGTGTTACCTGTTTGTTTCAAAACAATCTAACGTGTGTTTGTTTTTCCTTTCAGATCAAGTCTTAAGAGACAGAACAGGTGAAAAGCCAGGTGAGTCCTGATTCTGATGACGTCACTCTCCACCTCTGCAGGTGTTTCTGTAAATGTCTTCTCAGGCCTGTCAGTCTAAACACTAACATCTGTGGGCCTGAACCTCTCTGTGTTGAACTGACTGGGATCACTCGTCACTTAAAGGTGGACACGTTTATTATATTATAGTTATACAACAACATCTTTTAATCCAAGAAGCAGTTCCAAAGTAGTTCTCACTAACATGTGACACATCAGGTGTGTTTACCTTTGAACACTATGTTTTATATTTTATTACAATCTTTATAGTTCAGTTTAACATGTTCACTGTATTTGTGTGTCTGCCTCAAACTGGAAACAGTTTAAAATGTTTGAAATATCGTCCCATAAAATGATGCTGGAGGCTTTTATTGTGTTTTTCTCTTCACACTGTAAACTGGATACAAGCAGAGTGTGGATGAACAAAATCCCAATATTACTTTAATAATGCTGAAACTGTCTCTTTATAATTTATTGTTTATAATGTGTTCACAGGTGCAGCTCCAAGGCCAATTATCGATACACTTGCTGATACAAAGCACTGGTCTCTGCTGCAGTGTGAAGCTCATGGTGATCCACTTCCTACAGTAGAGTGGAAGGACAGTGCTGGTTACGTCCTTCGTGCTGAGAAGCCACATATCTCAGAAAGAGGAGGTCGTTCATACATCACCGTCAAGACTACTGTGACCAAGTCCGACACCTACAGCTGTGTAGCTACGCAGAAGGAAATCAGTCATCAGATTGCTACTGTGACCTCTGTGCACTTGGCAGGTCAGTGGTATTTTGAACAATTTTAACTATCCGTGTGTTTCAAAGATGATGAGTTCAGACTGAACACACAGGTAATCAGCTCAAAGTCTGTTGATGTTGAAAATGTTTCAAACTGAAGAAACTCTGAGACTTAAAATAGAAAAAGCAGATAAAAGTGTTCTGGATGGAAATAAGAAGAAGAAGTGGAGTTCATGTTTGTGCTGCTGAAACATTCACTGTAAAAACTCTCCAGCTGTTAAATTAACTGGAATAAAATCAACTTTTGTGTTCAGTCTGAATTCACCTTTAAGGATCATTTACATCATTCATTATCTTCTTCATGTTGGACATGACTACGTACAACTGTGGTGATACATGACTACAATATGAGCACATACACTTGATTCATGTGTTCATTTAGTTCATTAATCAGAGAAACTGTGTTCACTGAGAGAGAAACTCTCAGTCCTGAAACACATTTGAGCTCTGTCTCCTCAAGTCACACTGGTGCTGCTTCTGGTTCTGATGCCACAGGATCTTCATCACTAAATCTTTGTCTCAGTGACATGAAAGAATGATGTTGGTACCAGCTCAGGTCCACTGAGGAGCTCAGACTGAAAGTGGTCCTGAACTCTGAGCCTCCTCTCCTGTGAAGTTTGTGGCTCCTTTCCAGTTGAGAGACAGTTTCCACTGCTGCGAGGTACAGCCTTAAAATTATATCACCATATTTTTTTATGCCACATCCTGATATACGATATGTAACTCAATATATTGAAATTTTCTCAAAAGCGCTTCATAAATGTTAGGACGGGGCCACAAAATCAAATATCTCAATATGTTTGACCAAACAGGCCCTACTGTGATAATATTGTAGGGATGACTATTGTTACTTTCACAAAACATTAACACGATGAGATTTCTGATCAATAATCATCATTAATGTGGATATAATGACTCAGTGGGTAAAGAAAGTATCAGAACAAGTCGAACAGTCTGGTGAGTTCAGAACATGACGTCACTTTACTGTAATGAGCCTTTAAAACCAGGAACAGACAACAGTTATGATATATCACCATGTGAGAATATCTAATATCTAAGACAATATATAGTCTCACATCATGACAACAGTATATATTGTATATGTTGCCCAGCCCTGCTTTAGATTGTACAGGTGTTCCTATTAAAGTGGCCACACCCGAGCCCTGTTAACAGAAGGGGACAAGCTTTTAATGACCCTGTGTTTCACATTTCATAACACATTTTCTTTATTACTTTAATGTAAATAGACAACAAAGTTCACATGACGTCCTTTAATGTTTTTTTTAAGCACAACAAATGTGTAAAAGTTCAGGAGCTGCTGTAAAGTCTTCACTGTTGATGTGTTTCTGTCATGATGTGAGTCAGAAAAAGTGTTTTAGTTGTAAATAGTTACAAACTCTTTGTAGAAGTTAATTTTCATGTGTCTGAAATATGATCCTCTGCTGAATAATGCTGGGAGCTGTAACTGAGCCTCATCATGCTTTTTATTACTTTTTGGTTTCTTGTGTTTTTCTTTCATCTTAAACTCGCTCTAATCAACAAGCAGAGATGTGATGAACAAAAAACATCCCAATATTACATTTCTGATGCTGAAATTAAATCTAATGTCATCTTTTGTTTCTGTCATGTTCACAGGTGCAGCTTCAAAGCCGTCCATCACAACACTTGATGAAACAAAGGACTGGTCTCTGCTGCAGTGTGAAGTTGTTGGCGCTTCCCCAAAACCTAAAGTTGAGTGGAGGGACAGTTCTGGAAACATCCTTCCTGTTAAAGATCTGAAGGTCACAGCAAGAGGAGGCAGCTACGACATCGTCCTCCAAACTACTGTGACCAAGACCGATCGCTATCGCTGTGTCGTCACACAGGAAGAAATCAACCATCAGATTTATGCTGTGACCTATGTACACATCAGTGGTGAGATTATTCTTAGTGGTGTATTAACACTTCACTTCTCCTCATTTCAACACAAGTTGAAAATGTTTCAAACTGAGTGTTAAATTCTCTCTTAATGAGTCTCTGAGCCTCCAGTTCAGTAATCTACAGAGTTCAGAGGAAGACTGATAGGGTCTGGAGGGAAATAACAGGAAAAACTGAAGTTTATAGGAAATGTTGAGATCAGTCTGATCTTCACCCACAGACTCAGTAACAGATTTATAAATGTCTGCTGCAGCCTGATCCTGACACTCTGTCACATTTAACTTCCAGAAGAAAAACTGTTGTTAAATTGAAGAATTATTGTTTCACCAAAACACACTGTGAAGTTTTTATCAGTGTCACAGTGCAGCTCTCAGACTGGGACAAACCAGGAGACACACAGTGAAATAAACAACACAGTGATTTATTTACAACAAAGACACAAACAGCTGGAGGAGTGAGTGCAGTCAGTAGTGCAGCAGTGGATGAGTGAAGATGTGCTGTGTGGATGTTGAGCTGTAAAAACAAACCAAAGGAAACCAAAAGCCCCGACACAAAGATGTGTGAGCAGATGTTCTGAAGGATTTCTATACATGGAGCACATCAGGCCCAGGTGTGTCCCCTGCTGCTGATGAAGCTCCCAACAGGTCTGCAGCCCTGGAGACAGAAAGCACAGCAACAGCAGAGTGAAGCCGTCAGAGAGGCGTCACTGTGAGCTCTGTTTAGATTAGAGAGATTAGAGAGAGACTTTATTAATCCCAATGACAAACTGCAGCGTTACAGCAGCCGAGTTACACATGAATCACACAACAAACACCATGAAGACACTCAGACAGGAAGAGTTTACTCACTGATGACTTTATTATTTTATTTCTCAACTACAAACTGAACTCAGGCTGAAAACTAGGAGCAAACTTTACCTCTGAATATACACAATGATAGTTCCTGTAATAATATGAGATCATTGAGGCTTTGAACTGAGCTTTTACTGGACAGTTAACACTTGTCATTAGTACCATTGTATTGTACTAATTCTATTTTTATGAATTTTATAATGTTCAGCTTGTGTTGACTGTGTCTGAAATGTGCAAATGAAAGTGTGTGTTTATTACTGAGGTCACAGTTAAAGGTGGTGTTGTTCTGTTTTTTTGTCCTCCCTGTTTACAAACATGACGGAAACACAAATATATCCCTGAATATGATAATGTCCAGTAAACCATCAGCACTAACTACGACCTCAATGATAAAACATACCATTGAATTAACACCTCAATGACAGTGTCAACAAAAAGGTGAACATTAATGCATCATAAAATTAACTTAATGTCAGAACAGTTGTGTTGGATTACATTAGATTGTACAGGTGTTCCTAATAAAGTGGCCACTGAGTGTTTGAATCACTGACAACACAAGGGTTTGAAGATCCCATGTTTCATATTACATAACATTTTTCTTTAATGTAAAAAAAATATTGTCGACACATCAGACAACAAATTTCATGTGATGTCATTTTAAGATATTTTCCTGCTCAACAAGTGTAAATATTCAAAGGTCGTCTAAACGATCCTGATATGAGTCAGAAATAGTGTTGGCAGTTGAACAGTTTACATTTTTTTTGCGAGTTAGAAATGTTTGACTTTTCTTGTCCTAGTGAAGAGAAGTGTTGAACAAAAACATTGTAATATTATTTATAATCCTGTCATTGTCCTTTATAACTGATAAGTCACTCCTTGTTATCTTCACAGGTGCAGCTACACAGCCAGGTGAGATTCTTCCTCTTATATTGTTTTATTCAACTTATATTTAACTTTATTTACTTCAGTCAAGTTTTATTTGATTCCAAACAACGTAATGTTGCACTGACACTCTGACTGATGCCTTCACTGTTCATCTGTTTCAGGGTCGTCTGCTGGATTGGTTACGTTGTGGTTCTTAGTGTTGCTGTTGCTGTTCTAGCTTTGCTGCTTTGGAAACTCAATTGTCGGACAGGTAAGTTTAAGTTATGTATTTTATCAACATGTTCATAATTAACAGACACCACAACTCATTCTTTACATGTATCTCATGTGCAGAGTCTCGACAGTTGTTTTATTCTCTCTGACATTAATTATTCTGTGTATTGACACTGAGTAGGATCAGGTCAGGTGGGACTTTCTTCACTGTAAGTACGTTTTGTTTCCTGCAGACAAGAAGAAGAGCGGCGCCAGAACTGACCCAGATTCAACAACACCATTTACCAGAATTCACCTGATCCAGAAAAGTAACTTGCTCTACATGTGCTGTGAAGCCTTTATCTCACAGCACTCAATCACAAATAGACTGTGTCTCAATTCAGGGGCTGCATCCTTCGAAGGACGGGGCCTTTGCGGCCTCCGAAGGCGAGTTGTTTTGGTTCAAATCTATCAAACGTGTACATTTATTTGTGTGTGTGTACAATGTGTCAAATCTAAATTGAATTACCAACATTACAAAATAAACATTAACCCATCGGTGAATAACAACTATATTTACCACAGCAGTACCAGCGTCACGCATTTTAACTGAAAGTTGAAATTTGGAGGTTTTATAGTCTCTTGAAGTTTAACACATCTGGCGTTGGATGTTCAAATGAGTAAAAACCAAGTATAAACCCATTACTTAAATTTAAATGTCCTGTCTGCGCCACTTGATGTCGCCATTTTCTCTTGCTTCCTCTTCTGTTTCGGGACTGAGCAGCGATGCGCAAAAGATCTTGGGATATGTGAGGCCGCGAAGCATAGTAGCGGTGCGTCCTCCAAAAAGAGGAAATGAAGGCTGCATTTGAAGGAGCCTTTGAATTTGAACGGCCTTCGCGCAGCGTTGTGACGTAATTGACCTTCAAATGCGCCCTTCGAGGGCTGCAGCCCCTGAATTTGGACACAGCCATAGTGTCCAAGTCAAGTGTACGACACAGAATCCTGTCAAAGTAAAAATGCATCAGTCCACTCTGACACGTTTGTCTGATGGTTGAACAACATCTGAACCCGACTAACATCCTGAAACCAACAAACCAACTTTCACATCCACTTCAAGCAGTGATTGGCCAAAACAGAAAGTCTGCAGGGTTTAAACTTCTCTTTAACTCTCCACACAACTTCTTCTTTCACGTCCCGTGTACGACAGAGTGCAACTTCCAGGAAAGATTGTATGAACGTGGTCGTTGATGAAGTCGTTGTGTGTCAGGAGTTGTTAAAGTAGTTTAATGTTATCAGACAGATTGGAGTTAACGAGGTGACAACAGGAGAGAGCAGGTGGCCTTTAATGCTGACAGAGCTGATTATTAATGAATCGTTCTGTTCAGTGAGAATTAAATGAAAAGTTTGTGTTGAATTCTGATATTTGGTGAGATTCAGTTCCACTCTTGTGAAGCTTTAAGAGAAAAAATGACCAAACAAACTTTGACTCTGTTATTAATGTTGTTGAGGACAAAGACGAGCTCTTTCACTCTGTTCTATGTTGCTTTTATTCTTTTATTTTTATACTCTGATTATCTGATGCGTCTCCAGCAGCTGGTCAGTTAATCACAGGGTCGGTGGTTCGATCCCCGGCTCCTCCCGTCCACATGTCCAAGTGTCCTCGAGCAACAGGCTGAAGCCCAAACTGCTCCCGATGGTCAGACCAGCACCTTGTATGGTAGCTCACTGCCATCGGTGAGTGAGTGAGTGAGTGAGTGAGTGAGTGAGTGAGTGAGTGAGTGAGTGAGTGAGTGAATGGATGAATGAGGGCAGCAGTGCTGTATAAATGCCGTCTATTCACCAAATATTATCAGACTGCTTGTAGCGCTTAAAGCTCCTGACTGAGCTCCACATGTGCTTTAAAACCATCAGACTTCACTGAACTAAAGCTGCTGTTAACACTGTCAGTCAGTGTGAACACTTTGTAGCTACAAGTAAATGTAATGTGACTTTTATATTTTATATTTGTGTTATTGTCATTACTTGGGACTTATGGAAGGCCAAAAAAATTATTCCCATGTTAAATCATAATTATGAGATGAATGAAGTAAAGATTAAGACATAAAACCTCAAAATTATGGGACCAAAAGTCAAAATTATAAGAAAATGAAGTAAAATAAATCAACATAATGCATTAAAAAATCATAATTGTTTTTCTCGCATAATTTTGTCTTTTATCTCATAATTATGATTTACCATGGGAGTATTTTATTTTCTATGAAGGCTTATTTTATTTTTATATTTGTATGCTTCTTTGTATTTGTTAAGGTTCTGATCCAGAGTCTGTCAGGTCCAGTTACACACTGAACTCTACACTCAGTGTCCAGTTTATTAGGTACAGCGAGCTGAAGCTGATGCAGTCTGATACAACAGTCGTGCAGTAAATCCTCCTTCATGAAGGTTTAATGTTCAGTTTGTTGTTCAAAGATTCGACTTCATGATCAGTTTGCAGGCTGCAGTTTGTGCAGCTGTTGAACTGTTGTGTCTTATTCTGGCGGCTGTTTTTATTATTCTTATTTTAGTTTGAACTGGGTGTCCCTAATAAACTGGACACTGAGTGTTTACTGTTGGTGTCTGATATCTGAATTGTGGCTCTCAGAGTTCATGTATGTTTCTGTTGTTGACTGATGATGCACTTGTAGTGTTTCATGTCACTTCAGGCAGCGCTTCATCATTTCTATACAAACGTTTGAATAAAACATGAAAAATGTCAAAACTGTGTGTTGTGACTGTTTCTGATGTTTCTGTGTTCAAACTGTGATCAAAGAAATAAAAGTGATTTTAATTTATGGGTGTGATTCTGAGATGATCTGTGTTTTACAGCAGCTGTCAGGATACCAAAGAGACAACAGAGCAGATAAATCCTCTTTAAAACAAGGTTTCTAGAGACAGTTTACCTCACTGACAGCTTCATGAATGGAGATTACAGCTGAATGTAAAGAAATCCTCATGTCTGTGTAACGAGGCCTGAGTCTGTGAGGAGACAACATGATCCAGACCTGCTGACGGCTGAAGCTCAAATAATGTCCCAGATTACCGAAATTCACCTGCAGATATTTGTTATTAATGGAGTCAAAGTCAAAAGTTGTCAGAACAATAAATACCTCAGTGAAGTACAGACACCTGAAAAATCTACTCAAGTACAGTAACAAAGTATTTGTACTTCGTTACTTCCCTCCTCTCAGTGGCCAACACCCAGACAAAATGCGATGGCAGCTGCAGGCCTGGTGATGGCGCTTTTATTCTGAAATGTTAGTACCGGAAGTGCCTTAGCTTCAGGCTGAGGAGCAGAAACAGGTTGTGATGAACCAGTCAGGGTGTTGAGGAGTGTGTGAAGCTCCGTCACATAGAGACACCATCAGTGTGGTGAAGTCCTCAGAGGACATCACAACTATGGAGCTTCTTCCTCTCGTGTGTCTCTGTCTGCTGAGCTGCTCTGGAGAAACGTCTGCTGCTGGAGACGGTAAGAAAACTGATCATCACTCACTGACAGTTTTTAATTCTCACTGTGACGTCACACACGCACCCTGATAATCAGCACACATCGATAGTATTGATTGGATCGATTACAGAAGAATTACAGCTGGATGATGCTGAGTTTTAATCTCGAAATGCTCTGTAATGATGTCGTCATCACTGCTGTGCGTGCGTGCGTGCGTCAGTGTGTGTGCGTGTGCGTCGTCTCCATCCTGCTGCAGACACGCACAGGTTTCACAGAAACGCTCGTGCAGACATGAAACCTTCAGGATGTTGTGATTGTTGGACTTTGACTCTTAAAGTTCAGTTCACTTTGAACTAAAGTAGTTCCCTCAATAAAACAGAGACGTGGCGCAGATCTTCATCAGGAAGGACTTGATAGTTATTGGATCGTTAATGAGTTACATATAAACTATATAGTAGATAATGAGTTACCACAGGACAGACTGGGAGACACGTTATCGATCAATCATCAGCTGATGATGAGTTCATGGTGACGTTCATTACTGATTAGCTTCGGCTATAAAAGCTGTAGTGTGCAGCAGGTTTAACACAAACTGGTCCCTCAACAATTAAACATTAAATACATTAATACATAAATAAATATCTGTGGGTTAGAGTCACTTTATTCATGAGTTATATATGAATCAGTGTGAAATATGATACTGAATAGTTACCAAGTCAGATCATTAGTTAGTTATTAGTTAATCATTGTGTGTGTGTATTTTGTGTAAGTGTAGTGTGTGTGTGTGTGTGTGTGTATTTTGTGTAAGTGTAGTGTGTGTGTGTGTGAGAGAGAGAGAGAGTGTGTGTGTGTGTGTGTGTGTGTGCGTGAGAGAGAGAGGTGAAGCTTTAATCTGATGTCCTTAGAAAGTACAGTGAACATATTTGAATTACAAAGTTAAAAACAACCTGTGTGTTGCAGCTGAGGAACAGGATAGTTTGGTGGTTAGCTGTGTCTTTGAATCCAGTCCAATAAATCAAGATCTGACATGAATAAAACTACAACTTCTCCTGGTGTTATAAAGCTGAAGAGTTTCCAGCTGAATACATTTTGTAAAATTCAACACAAAGCTCAATAACAAAAACCTAATTAACTATACTGTACAGCTTAAATATACTTAAAATATGTCAGTGTAACACACTGAATTTTAGACGTCCACTTCAGGTGTTAAGGGGGATTTATTATGTACAAAAGATGTCTGAAAAGACATAAACAGATAAACACACACTTATTAGTGTCCGGAATCGGATGTAAACTAACTGCACTGGTGAACTGAACTATGCCAGAACTGAAACACTGATTATTAGCAGCATTTAGGTCAGTTAGGTCTCTGTCCAACCGAGCTTACGAAACCTAGGTGTTGTGTTTGACGAGGACATGTCTCTGGACCACCACTGTAAACAGTTGGTGAAGAACTGCTTCTATCATCTGCAGAATATCGCTAAACTGAGGTCCATGATTTCAAGACCTGAAATGGAGATGATAATTATGCCTTTGTTTCATCCCGCATTGACGATTGTAATGCTCTTTTTATGTGTTTTAACAAAAAGGCTGTAAATCGCCTTCAAACTGCGCAGAATGCAGCTGCAAGGCTCGTAACTGGATCCAAGAAAAGGGATCATATCAGCCCAATTTTATATTCCCTACATTGGTTACTGATTAATTTTAGGATTCATTTTAAGATTTTAGTACTTACTTTTCGAGCCCTCCATGACCAAGCTCCCTCCTACATCACAGAGCTACTGAGACCTACTCTCCCTCACGCTCACTGAGGTCATCAGATCAGAAACTCTTGATGGTCCCTGCACTCATTTTAAAACACGAGGTGACTGCTCTTTCCAGGCCTCCGCCCCTCGCCTCTGCAATGCACTACCATTGACCTTACGTAGCACAGAGTCCACTGAAGGTTTTAAGAGGGAACTTAATCTTTTTAGACAGGCTTTTTACTGATGTTGATGTTCTGGGACCTCTGTGAAGCCACCGGGATTCGTGCCATTGTGTGTTTTTTGTTGTGATCTCTGTATTCTATTGCATTTTATCCTTGTTGTAAAGCACATTGTGATTTTATCTATGAAAAGTGCTATATAAATTAAATTTACTTGATACAACGGTTACCACGACAACGGTTGCCAGCAGCAACCACCACGCTATCAGTTGCTACCGCCATCTACTGGCGTAAGGTAGTAACTGTTTCAGCCCGGCCGGGACCAGGTGTGTCTACACAGGTAAATTTAATCAGAAAATGAAGGGGGCTGACCCAGTTAACAATGCAAACAATATCTCACTAAAATGACCAGGGAGCCACATTAGTACAAGCACGACACAACCGAAACTATTATGTTAGAGGAAACAGGTGTTGAGTTATTGTTGTGGTGTGTAAAGTTGTTATCTGACTTTGTTTCCTGGTGACTCTGCATGTTAACATACTGAGTAACACATGTTTTTATCTTCCAGGTGTCAAAGTGGTCGTGAAAGAAGATGATGATGCTGTTTTACCCTGTTCGCTCAGCAACAAGGAGGACATCACAAGAAAGCTGTTTGACTGGAAGAAAGATGGTCAGAAGGAGGTGTTCATGTATGATTCAGGCATTCATCACAATAACGGCCTCTCAGGTCAACATCAGCAGTTCATAGATCGAGTCTCACATTTTCAAGATCAACTGATGAACGGCAACGCCTCCATAAAGATCCATAATACAAAGATGGCCGACAGCGGGAACTACAGCTGCGATTTTCCACGTCTTCAGCCGAGACAAACATTCAACATTGAGCTTGTTGTTGGTGAGTGCTTTCATTAAACAGTTAAAGATGTCCGCTCATTTACTGCTGCGACTGGTTCAAGAGTCCCAGATGGACTTTTGTTGTGGTCAGAATACACATCTGGCAGGGCCTCGAGCCCACAGAGCTGCAGCCACATCTGGAGAGATGACCTCTGTATCAAACATGCCTGATATCAGAGACACGCTGCAGATTATGTCTCTGTGCAATGAAATTTCAGCCGTCTATAGTAGATGAAACATGACTTTTACACAGTATTACCTGTCTGTTTCAAAACAATCTAACATGTGTTTGTTTTTCCTTTCAGATCAAGTCTTAAGAGACAGAACAGGTGAAAAAATCCCAGGTGAGTCCTGATTCTGATGACGTCACTCCCCAGCTCTCATTGATAGAAAATGGCTGTCATCAGCTCCACAGGCCTCAGTATCATTCAACACACTCACATCTGTTGAGCTGAACCTCTGTGTGTCATTCTGCTGTGTTACACATCTGGAGACAACAACATCTGTTCAGTTTGTGTCAGTGTTAAAGATTCACACTAAAAACTGCCTTTATATTATATTTATAATGACAGTCAATAGAAACTGTAAATATTGTGCTTTGATCATCTCAGTGACAAAAACACATTCAAAGTTATAAACACTCAATATTCCAGTTTATCAGGTAACACAGATAAAACTCACCAGTCTCATTAAACAGACCAGGAATTAATCTTCATGAAGGTTTTAATGATCAGATTGTGTTGAAACTGTTCAGAGATGTTGATTCAGTCTTATTGTCAGTTTGGAGACTGTAGTTTGTGTTTCTTTTAAACTGTATTGTCTGAGTAGTGTGTTGAGATACTGAGAGGTGTTTCTAATATTTATCCACCATCGTTTGAATGAATTGAACTAATATAAAAACACGCCCATTAAATCTGTCACAACCTTCAGTCAGCTATCAAGGCAAACAGATTGTATGGTTAATTTTCATTCAAGTAGCTTCATTAAAATGTTTCTTACTGACACAGTTAAGATCCATTGACACATCACAAGTGCAAACATTTAAAGATGCTTGAAGATTTTTATAGTGTAGCTCTTCAAATTTAGCAGAAATGTACTGTATATGTGAATCTGCCTCAAATTTATTTTTTATTTTTCTTTTCCTCTGTGTTTTACTCTTCACTCTTTAAATTGTATATACAAGCAGAGTATAGGTGGAAGAAACATCCTAAATTCTTTTTTATGCTATAATTGTCCTTTAATATCTCTTGTTTGTTCACAGGTGCAGCTCCAGAGCCATATATCAAGACACTTGATGAAACAAAGGACTGGCGTCTGCTGCAGTGTGAAGCTCATGGTGATCCACTTCCTACAGTAGAGTGGAAGGACAGTGATAATAACACTCTTCATGCTGAGAAGCCACAGATCTCAGACAGAGGAGGTCGTTCATACATCACTGTCAAGACTACTGTGACCAAGACCGACAACTACAGCTGTGTAGCTACACAGGAGACAATCAGCCATCAGATTGCTGCTGTGACCGCTGTGCGCTTGACAGGTCAGTGGTATTTTAATCTTCAAAGAATTTTGATTATCAGTGTATTTCAAAAAAATTAATGAGTTCAGACTGAACACACAGGTAATCACCTCAAAGTCTGTTCATGTTGAAAATGTTTCAAACTGAAGAAACTCTGAGACTTAAAACAGAAAAAGCAGATAAAAGTGTTCTGGATGGAAATAAGAAGAAGAAGTGGAGTTCATGTTTGTGCTGCTGAAACATTCACTGTAAAAACTCTCCAGCTGTTAAATTAACTGGAATAAAATCAACTTTTGTGTTCAGTCTGAATTCACCTTTAAGGATCATTTACATCATTCATTATTTTCTTCATGTTGGATATGACTACGTACAACTGTGATGATACATGACTACAATATGAGCACATACACTTGATTCATGTGTTCATTTAGTTAATTAATCAGAGAAACTGTGTTCACTGAGAGAGAAACTCTTAGTCCTGAAACACATCTGAGCTCTGTCTCCTCAAGTCACACTGGTGCTGCTTCTGGTTCTGATGCCACAGGATCTTCATCACTAAATCTTTGTCTCAGTGACATGAAAGAATGATGTTGGTACCAGCTCAGGTCCACTGAGGAGCTCAGACTGAAAGTGGTCCTGAACTCTGAGCCTCCTTTTCTGTGAAGTTTGTGGCTCCTTTCCAGTTGAGAGACAGTTTCCACAAACCAGGTGTAACACACTGAATTTTAGACGTCCACTTCAGGTGTTAAGGGGGATTTATTATGTACAACAGATGTCTGAACAGACATAAACAGATAAACACACACTTATTAGTGTCCAGAATCGGATGTAAACCAGCTGCACTGTATCTGCTGCGGCTGGACTTCCTCTGCACTTGATACAACGGTTACCACGACAACGGTTGCCCGCAGCAACCACCACGCTTTCAGTTGCTACCGCCATCTACTGGCGTAAGGTAGTAACTGTTTCAGCCCGGCCGGGACCAGGTGTGTCTACACAGGTAAATTTAATCAGAAAATGAAGGGGGCTGACCCAGTTAACAATGCAAACAATATCTCACTAAAATGACCAGGGAGCCACACAGGCCTGTAGTGAAGCTGCACAGGCTGCCTCTTCTGCCTGCTGACTGTTTAAATCCTTTACACCGACTGTTTGTGAGTTCACACCTGGACAAGTTAAATGTACATACAGGTGGTTATTGAACAAAGATTTCTGCATCACCAGACTAAAATGAATCACAGCACACAAACTGAGTCTCACACATGATGACACCGATCTGAAATGATGAGTTATGATGAGTGATAATAACAACATGAGTCATTAAACATCAGCACAGATTTTAACTCACTCTGACTAAATATTCATTAAACATTATGATTATATAATATTGCTAGAATTAAAGATTATTGAAGTTACAGAACAGTTGTGTTAGATTACTTTAGATTAGAGCTGCGAGGTACGGCCTTAAAATTATATCACAATATTTTTATGCCACATCCTGATATACGATATGTAACTCAATATATTGAAATTTTCTCAAAAGCGCTTCATAAATGTTAGGACGGGGCCACAAAATCAAATATCTCAATATGTTTGACCAAACAGGCCCTACTGTGACATCAGTATTATATAAGGATGACGATTGTTACTTTCACAAAACATTAACACGATGAGATTTCTGATCAATAATCATCATTAATGTGGATATAATGAGTCAGTGGGTAAAGAAAGTATCAGAACAAGTCGAACAGTCTGGTGAGTTCAGAACATGACGTCACTTTACTGTAATGAGCCTTTAAAACCAGGAACAGACAACAGTTATGATATATCACCATGTGAGAATATCAAATATCTAAGACAATATATAGTCTCACATCATGACAACAGTATATATTGTATATGTTGCTCAGCCCTGCTTTAGATTGTACAGGTGTTCCTATTAAAGTGGCCACACCCGAGCCCTGTTAACAGAAGGGGACAAGCTTTTAATGACCCTGTGTTTCACATTTCATAACACATTTTCTTTATTACTTTAATGTAAATAGACAACAAAGTTCACATGACGTCCTTTAATGTTTTTTTAAGCACAACAAATGTGTAAAAGTTCAGGAGCTGCTGTAAAGTCTTCACTGTTGATGTGTTTCTGTCATGATGTGAGTCAGAAAAAGTGTTTTAGTTGTAAATAGTTACAAACTCTTTAAGGAGAAGTTAGAAAAGTTTTACTCGTCTTGTTCTATCTAACAATGTAACGAGGACAACACGAAGACGCTCAGACAGGAAGAGAAGAGTTTACTCACTGATGACTTTATTATTTTATTTCTCAACTACAAACTGAACTCAGACTGAAAACTAGGAGCAAACTTTACCTCTGAATATACACAATGATAGTTCCTGTAATAATATGAGATCATGGAGGCTTTGAACTGAGTTTTTACTGGACAGTTAACACTTGTCATTAGTACCATTGTATTCAGGCTGTAACTACAAGTCTCCAACATTAATTATCAGTTTATAATTGTAGTCATTGTGACTATTAAAGCAGCAGAAGCTGATCAGAGATCTCCTGAAGGATTTGATGCTGAAGGATGAATTCAGATTCAGAAATCATGAGCAAACCTGATGTTTCACAGCAACATAAATGATCCAACTCTGCAACATGTTCCTGAAATAAAATATGGATCCTGCTGTGATCTTTAGTGAGCTTTTGTTGGCTGAGACAGAAGAATTGTACTGATTATATTATTTAAGAATCTGTGTGGAGAGATGTGAAACTGTGTCTCAGTCTATATGTGTCTGTAAGAATCTCTAAATATTGATTCTGTTCTTTTATTAATGAGTTAAAGTATATTTATGTTTAATAGTCGGAGCTTCAACAGACTCACGCTTCATAAAACCTGTGACTGTGTTGATCTGCTCCCATCAGGCCCAATAACTGTGGAGCCGACCAGCACCAAGAAGCTCACAGTGATTTTAACCTTCATGTTTCTGGACAGTAGTCAGTGGTGGAAGAAGTACTCGGATACTTTACTGAAGTGACAGAAGCAGAAACACAAAGTAAAAATACTCAGTTACAAGTAAAAGTCCACCTGAGTAAAAGTGTAAAAGTATCAGTAAAAGTATTGTGAAGAAGTTTTATATTTTATCAGATGATCCTGTGTTTTTACTGTCAGATCAAAGTGATGGACTGTAACTAAGTCCATTTATTTCTTCACTGCTGGGACCAGAACCAGAAGCAGCCTCTGAGCTGTGGAGCCCAGCAGGAGGAAACTGGACCTGAGATCAGAGCTCACATCACTGTTCCTGCTCACATTCATCCCAGTGGAGTTTTCATGTGAAACAAGTTCAGATTTCAGGAGCAGACTCACCTTTAGTTGTTCTGTGTGAGCTGTGAGGTCCAGTCTGCTGTTTATCATCTGCACTGACGTTCTGACTGATGCACTCACTTTGTATCTGTTTCAGGGTCCAACACTGGAGCGATTGTTGCTGCAGTTTTCATCACTCTGATTGTTGTTGGTGGTGTTCTAGCTCTGCTTACATTCAAGGGTTGCGTCAAACTAAATTGTAAGAAAGGTAAGATTAAATATTGTATCAACATATTAATGATGAACAGATACAACTCATTCTTTATATGTATCTCACGTTCAGAGTCTTGATAGTTGTTTTATCCTCTCTGACATTAATCATTCTGTGTGTATTAACACTCAGAGTAGGATCAAAACATTTGGGATTTTCTTGAGTATAACTTTGTTTTGTTTCCTTCTGATCCAGGTTCACCACCAAACACAAATGACGGACCACCAGACGCTGAACTGAGTGCCACAATGATTAAAAAACATTCAGGACCACTTTGAGTCTGAGACCATGCTGGATGATGGCGAGGACATTTTGTCTGGTCACTTATTTCAGTTGGAGAAGTAAAACCTGGTTTTAACATTAAAATGAATCTGAGGTTCAGGTTAGGATTGGGGTTGTGTTAAAGCAGAGAGTTGTGATGGCAGCAAGGAAAGTTGTTTGGGTGACGATGTGCATGTAGCTCGTTCTGCCTTCATCACTATGTCCCATTACCACGGCAACAGTCTCTCCCTGAACCGTCCTCATGTCCTGAACCTCATCCAGATCATAGACAGTAAGATCACAGCATGTCTGCTCGATGATCTACAGAGCAAACTCACAGTTAATATACAAGATATACACATATACAGTCCTCGACTTTATCTCACAGCACTCAGTCACAAATAGTGTCCAGGTCAAGTGTAGGACCCAGAATCCTGTCATTAGGGACTTAATGAAACCAGAACAAGGCCGTCCAAGTTTTATATACGTGTTCAGAGCCGAGGGGCTCGGACCAAAAAAGTGCCGTCACACGTCGGTGGTTCGATCCCCGGCTCCTCCCGTCCACATGTCCAAGTGTCCTCGAGCAACAGGCTGAAGCCCAAACTGCTCCCGATGGTCAGACCAGCACCTTGTATGGTAGCTCACTGCCATCGGTGAGTGAGTGAGTGAGTGAGTGAGTGGATGGATGAATGAGGGCAGCAGTGCTGTATAAATGCCGTCTATTGACCAAATATTATCAGACTGCTTGTAGCGCTTAAAGCTCCTGACTGAGCTCCACATGTGCTTTAAAACCATCAGACTTCACTGAACTAAAGCTGCTGTTAACACTGTCAGTCAGTGTGAACACTTTGTAGCTACAAGTAAATATAATGTGACTTTTATATTTGTTGCCATTATTTGGGACGAGCCTGTATTGGTTCTTTATTATGTTTCCAGGTGCTCAGGCAGTCTGTCAGGTCCAGTTACACACTGATGTTTCTGTTGTTCACTGATGATGCACTTGTAGTGTTTCATGTCACTTCAGGCAGCGCTTCATCATTTCTATACAAACGTTTGAATAAAACATGAAAAATGTCAAAACTGTGTGTTGTGACTGTTTCTGATGTTTCTGTGTTCAAACTGTGATCAAAGAAATAAAAGAGATTTTAATTTATGGGTGTGATTCTGAGATGATCTGTGTTTTACAGCAGCTGTCAGGACACCAAAGAGACAACAGAGCAGATAAATCCTCTTTAAAACAAGGTTTCTAGAGACAGTTTACCTCACTGACAGCTTCATGAATGGAGATTACAGCTGAATGTAAAGAAATCCTCATGTCTGTGTAACGAGGCCTGAGTCTGTGAGGAGACAACATGATCCAGACCTGCTGGCAGCTGTTTCTTCTCAGGACTTTGTCAGCAGGATTGAGAACAGGGACTTGATCTTCTGCTGCCGGAGGAAACAGCTGCTGATGAGGTCAAAGCATCTGAGAGAGAAACAGCTCCATGTTTTATTTACTCTCATTTATTTATTCTTACAGCTGGAGCGTTAACTGTTCATGCACCTGCACCAGGTGTGTTGTTTCATCGAGCAGCCACAGGAAGTGAAATCTGTCAGAGACGTTAGCGCCACCTGCTGCTGTTTGACTGAAGTGTTTTGAGCTGCTTCTGTTTGTGTGTCAGGTTGAATGATGACATGAATCTCAGGAGGACAAACACACTCAGTGAGGCTGTTTTACACTTTTATGGAGAACTGATTGTGATGTGTGTTGTTGTGGCATCATTGCTGCTGCAGATGTGTGTGTCTGAGTGTGTGTTTGGTGTTTGTGCCTCACACAGCTCTCTTCTGGAGAAGAAGGGTGATGTTAGCTGAAACACAGAACTGACTGAATAACTCTGGCTGATGAAATACTCTGACAAACAAAGGCTGCTTTCAGAAGACTTCAACAGATCGAAGTTTCACTGCTCATCTCAAAGGACCTTTAGTAGATTATTACAGAGAGACAGCTGTGTGTGTGTCACAGTGTGAAAACTACTGACAGGGATTGTTCCTGTCCTCAGCTGACTGCAGAGTCAGTGAACTACATCGTCTCATCAACACACGTCACCAACACCAACATGGAGCCAACTGGGCTCAGAAAAGGTCGTGAGAAAGATGAAAATCACAGTAAATCTGCTCAGTTGGACTTATTCCAATATGGAACTTATTCATTCACAAACATTTATGCCCTTTCTTTCCTGAATGTTTGTGAATTCATGACATGTCTATAAATGATACATTTTCTTATTTAGCTTTCAGTCCATGTCATTTTTTATAATGCTTTAAAAATTGAGATATTGAGTTTAGCAAACCTAAATTTTAAGTGTCCCAGATTATCAAATCAAATTCAGACACATTTTATTATTTTTTTTATTTTTATTTTGCACAATGCTCACTGATAGATGAGGCAGATCTCCTCTGGGTTTGATATCTACATGTTTTCTTCTGGTGTGATCTTAAAACATCTTCAGGGTTGCAGAAAGGTATCGTGTGTTTAGTGCGTTAGATTGATATCACAAATGTACGGTGGCCGGGAGGTGCAAACCAAGATTACAAAATGTGAAACACTTTTACAAAGCTTGAGACAAATTTACATTTTAGAAAACATTTTTACATATCATAAAACAAAATTACATTACCATAACACATTTACAAGTCCCAAAACAAATTTACGAATATCAACCATCAACCGGAAAGGGAATGTGCCAACTCCGGGGTTGAACCGGAAGTGATCACGGGGAACAGCCAATACGAGTTTTCCGATAGAGTTCATGGACAGCTAAGATGGACAGTGATCCAGTGATGTTTTGCCCGTTTTGTGGACAACGTTTGAGCCGTTTAATGCGGTTTTGTTTTTCGTGTGGTTGGTCTTTAGAGTTTTTATGGGGCATAGAACAGACTGACGGACCAGATATGCTGCAGCACACAGTATTTTAATGAGGGACACTCGTACGCTGTCATCGTGGATATGATGTCCAGTTTACACGGTGTTCACATCAGCTTGAGGTCTCTGAAAACCAAACTGAATGAAGCCGGGTTATATTCTGGTCCGTCCGTCTGGTCCATGTCATTTAAAAACTCGAGAGACCAACCACACGAAAAACAAAACCGCGTTAAGCGGCTCATGTGTTTGCCACAAAACGGGCAAAACATCACTTGATCGCTGTCAGAGAATTTCTAATATTGTCGTGGTCGTGGACTGGCTCTGTTGCTGTCATGGATCACTGTCCATCTTGGCTGTCCATAAACTCTATCAACGAAAACTCGTATTGGCTGTTTCCCGTGATCACTTCCGGTTCAACCCCGGAGTTGGCACATTCCCTTTCCGGTTGATGGTTGATATTTGTAAATTTGTTTCGGGACTTGTAAATTTGTTTTGCCGTTTGTAAAAGTGTTTCGTGTCTTGTTAATTTGTTTTCTGAAATGTAAATTTGTTTCGGGAGTTGTAAATGTGTTATGGTAATGTAATTTTGTAAATGATAAGTAAAAATGTTTTCTAAAATGTAAATTTGTCTCAAGCTTTGTAAAAGTGTTTCACATTTTGTAATCTTGGTTTGCACCTCCCGGCCACCGTACAAATGTCTCCAGAGTCAAATGTTCAAATAATGTCCCAGATGATCAAAATTCACCTGCAGATATTTGTTATTAATGGAGACAAAGTCAAAAATTGTCAGAAAAATGAAAACCTAGAATAAAGTACAGACACCTGAAAAAATACAGTTACAAAGTAACAAAGTATTTGTACTTCGTTACTTCCCTCCTCTCAGTGGCCAACACCCAGACAAAATGCGATGGCAGCTGCAGGCCTGGTGATGGCGCTTTTATTCTGAAATATTAGTACCGGAAGTGCCGCAGCTTCAGGCTGAGGAGCAGAAACAGGTTGTGATGAACCAGTCAGGGTGTTGAGGAGTGTGTGAAGCTCCGTCATATAGAGATTTACGAGAGCATAATTGGTACGAGTGCTTCAAAGTTGCTGGAACTGTGGGAAGTTAACAGCCAAGGCGAGGGACCCTTTGCTGTTAAAACCCTGTTGGGGTGGGTTGTTAGTGGCACATGTGAGGACTGGAAAGGCGACCTTGATGATGACTGCTGTCATTTTGCCACTTTAAACAGAATAACTGTCAAGTCACTTGAGCAGCTGTTGAAGAAGCAGTACGAACGTGATTTCAATGAGAGAGTTGATGAGGACCAAGAAGAAATATGAAGAGAGGAGGCAAAATTCATTGAAATTATGGAGCAATCTGTGAAGTTGCAAGATGGACATTACGGTTTGTAGCTGCCTTTCAGAAACCAAGAAGTGGAGAAAAACAAAACAAGAAAAAAAAAAGATAAAGGGGAAAAAAAAGTGGAGCGAACCAAAATGTAATCTTGCAACAGGGAACATTATTTTGATCTCAGATGCCACTGCCACCAGAAATTCCTGGATGATTGGGAAAGTAATCAAAACTTTCCCTGACAAATCAGGCATCATCAGATCTGTTCAAATTCAAATAAAGACGAATATTATTGAGAGACCAGTGACAAAACTGTGTCTGTTGGTAGAAAAGGGTAAACTTTCTGTATGACATTGTTATGTTATTTCATTTATTTGATTGTTTTGAGTTTTACCTTTATGGCTCCATGTGTGTACATAATTGTAATTGTTATGTCTTGTACGGTGTGTCAGCTGTTCCCTCTTTACCTGAACTGTCACACCTCGTGTACCTGGAGGTGATAAGATTTGGCTCATTTACCTGGAGGTGATAAGATTTGGCTCATTTACCTGGAGGTGATAAGATTTGGCTCATTTACCTGGAGGTGATAAGATTTGGCTCATTTACCTGGAGGTGATAAGATTTGGCTCATTTACCTGGAGGTGATAAGATTTGGCTCGTTTACCTGGAGGTGGTAAGATTTGGCTCGTGTACCTGGAGGTGATAAGATCTGGCTGCATTCAGGCTGCAGAGGAGGGGTTGTGATGGTGAGCTGCTCCAGCTCTAACCTGCACCTGAAGTCACTGTTTTCTTTCTAATCAGACCTGACTGTTGCAACACATCAGCGATTACGTGACTCATATTTCCGAGGAAAATGTGGGTGAGGTGTCTGAATGTGTTTGTTTGGATTTTTCAATGAAAAGCTGAAAGGCAAGGCAAGTTTATTTGTATAGCACAATTCAGACACAAGGCAACTCAAAGTGCTTTACAGGCAGTTACAGTAAAAGCATTTTAAAAAAACATTAAAACAAGTTAAGAGATAGGAAAGTAGGCTTAAATAAAATAAAAGTTACAGTGCTGTTCAAAACCTAAAAAGCAATTAAAAAACATTAAAACAAAACATTAAAACAAGTTAAGAAATAGGAAAGTAGGCTAAAATAGAATAGGTTTCCTACGCCAGCTTCCTGGTTTTTGCTGGATTTACCTCCCATTGTTCTACTTGTCACTCGTCCCAATAGGCCGTGTGTGTGTGGGTGAGTGTGAGTCAGTTCCTGTTTGAGAAGGCTGCTATATTCCCAGAAACTCGTCTCCTGCAAACATTACCTCGTGGTTTCACTGTAAGAAGATAAGGATTGAAAGTAAACCAATAAAAAAGTATCTATTTTATTGTAATGGTTCTCATAAATGCTGCTCAGTGGTTCCAACATGCTCATGCCTGCCCACTGTGGGAAGGTGTGTGTTAACTGAGGGCAGTGTGGGCAGAGGTAAAGAGCAGTTTTGCCCTTTGGAGTCTCACTGTTGGTTTTACCACCTCTCCTTTCCAGCTCCTTTCAAAACAACTACAGTAAAGCCACTCCTAAAGAAATCCGCTCTAGACTCGGCTGACATCTGAAACTACAGACCTGTATCTCTTCTCTCATTTCTCTCTAAAACCCTGGAACGTGCCGTCTACAACCAACTGTCCTCCTACCTTTCGCAAAACGACCTCCTTGACCCTAATCAGTCAGGCTTCAGGACTGCCCACTCCACTGAGACGGCCCTCTTCACAGTGACTGAGTCGCTCCGGGCCGCCAGAGCCTCGTCCCACTTGTCAGTCCTCATCCTCCTCGACTTATCCTCTGCGTTTGACAAAGTCAACCACCAAATCCTCCTCTCCACTTTGGCCAAACTTGGCATCGCTGACTCTGCTTCAACCTGGCTCGCATCATACCCGACAGAACGCACCTTTCAGGTCATGTGGAATGGCTCCTTGTCCAAACCCTGCTCCCTGGAAACTGGTGTCCCTCAAGGCTCAGTACTAGGACCGCTTCTGTTTTCACTATACACTAGATCACTAGGCTCTGCAATCGCATCACATGGATTCTCTTACCACTGTTATGCTGACGACACCCAGCTGTTCCTCTCCTTTCCCCCATCCTCCAACACCCACGTTGCCACGCGCATCTCAGAATGTCTAGCAGACATCTCCGCTTGGACAACTGCCCATCATCTCAAGCTCAACCTTAGTAAAACTAAACCCCTCTTCATCCCGGGGGAAAGACTGCCCTCACATGGACCTGTCAGTCACTGTCGAGGACGTCACAGTATCGCCTTCATCGACTGCGAGGAACCTGGGTGTAATCCTCGACGACGAACGATCCTGCACCCCCAACATCACCGCGGTGGCCCGATCCTGCAGATTTGCCCTCTACAACATCTGCAGGATCCAGTCTTTCCTCACAAAGGAAGCGACGCAACTCCTGGTTCAAACGCTGGTCATCTCCCGCCTCGACTACTGCAACTCGCTCTTGTCTGGACTCCCAGCCTCTGCGACTAAACCGTTGCAACGTATCCAGAACGCTGCAGCGCGCCTTGTTTTCAATCTACCTAAACTCTCCCATGTGACCCCCCTCCTCCGCTGTGACCTCCACTGGCTTCCTGTTGTGGCCCGCATCAGATTCAAGACCATGGTGCTGGCCTTCAAGGCCGTCAACCGAACTGCACCCATCTACTTCCAAACACTGATCAGACCACACGCCCCTGCGCGAGCACTTCACTCTACTACATCAGCTGGCCGGCTGGTACCGCCATCGCTAAGAGCAAACAAAGACCACCCAGCGAAATCCCGACTCTTCTCTGTTCTGGCACCTCAGTGGTGGAACGAACTCCTGACCAATGTCAGGACAGCAGAGTCACTCGCAATCTTTCGCAAAAGACTCAAGACTCACTTGTTCAGACTTCACCTCGACACCGCATAGCATGAGATGACTCCCTCCCCCCCACCAACTCCCCCCCCCCCAAAAAAAAACACAAAAAAACCCCAAACATCATATGCACTTGTATGTTCCTAACTCTAGCACTTACATCGTAGCACTTATGAAAGGTATCCTTGTTAAATAGCAGCTTCTTTGCTCAGAAGAGGGCTTAAATATTCTTTCTATCTTTTCTACTTTATCAACAGTGATATGTTGTGTTTTCTTTCTTGTGACAAATGTACGCGTCTGCTAAATGCCCTAAATGTAAATGTAAATGCAAATGTATCAACATTTTGTGTCAGTGTGTTCAACTGAACTGAGTTTAAACACACAGTATTAACTTCTGCCACGAGGAATCTCTCAATCTAACCAGTGAGATAAAGACTTAGTTTGACGGTGTTGTGAAGCAGCGTGGGAACTTGGGAGTTGTTGTCTTCCCTGTTAAACAGCCTCCACATAGTGCTGCAGGAATGAGTCTTTAAACCCATAAATAAGTTTAGTCATAAATCGTAATGATACATTTTTGCATGTTTAGTCCCCTCTTCTCAAAGTCAGTGGGCTTTTGGTTAAATACCTGAAACATTGTCTGTGGTTAACACATGAGCTCAAGAGATTTGTATGTTTTGTTCCACAACATAAAATACATCAGTAAATAACTCATTTGCATTAAAAAACACTTATGTGTATTAAAAAGGAGCGAACACTAAACAGAGGTTTTCTGGGACATAAAACCAAATGTAAAAAACTTGATTGCAGTTGTCTCACTGATATATTTTCAATATTTAGCTCATTTTCTTCACATTTAGCTCATTTTACTCAAATCTGAGGCATAATTGTTGGATTTGTTAGTCTAAATGGGTCACCTGGCTGTAACATTTAGATTCAACATGTTTGATGAAAAAAAGTTAAATGTTAAATCAAAATCTAACATTTAGATTTAACGCTTAACTTTTTTTTTTTTTACATATAAACATTTTTTAACAATTTATGTTCCAGATGTGAAGAAAATTAGCTAAATATAGAAAATATCAGTTTGAAAACTGCAGTCAAATGTTTTACATCTGACACTCGATATAAAACATCATCAAGCTGAACTGGGGGAGATAATGACTCCATAAATTTGCTGACAAATCCTGAAAACAGACGCTTCTTACATGTGCAGAACTTGCCTGAGAAATCTCCTGTTTTAAAGTTTCCTTCAGTATCAAAGTAATCCACTGATAGTTGTCTGTTCATCAACAGGTTCACTGCAAACAGGAACTACTAACAGCTAATTCGGCAAAGTTTTAATGGAGTTTTATTTCTGTTGCTTTTCCGTTTTAAAACAACAACAAGTTGTTGAGGAGAGTTTTACTGTGAAGCTCCAGAAATGTTTTGTGGACTATGAAACTTCACCTGACTTTACATCAGCATGAGGGAGGAGATGATGACTGAGTTTTTGTTTTGTTTGAGTGAACTATTCTTTTAATTGTATTTCCAACAAATTCACACATACTTTGCTGGTATGTGCGTGCACACAGGGCCAGCTCTTGTCAATAGACCTTGTGTGTGTGGGTGAGTGTGAGTCAGTTCCTGTTTGAGAAGGCTGCTATATTCCCAGAAACTCGTCTCCTGCATACAATACCTCGTGGTTTCACTGTAAGAAGATAAGGATTGAAAGTAAACCAATAAAAAAGTATCTATTTTATTGTAATGATTCTCATAAATGCTGCTCAGTGGTTCGAACATGCTCATGCCTGCCCACTGTGGGAAGGTGTGTGTTAACTGAGGGCAGTGTGGGCAGAGGTAAAGAGCAGTTTTGCCCTTTGGAGTCTCACTGTTGGGTTTACCAGCTCTCCTTTCCAGCTCCTTTCAAAACAGCTACAGTAAAGCCACTCCTAAAGAAACCCGCTCTAGACTCGGCTGACATCCGAAACTACAGACCTGTATCCCTTCTCTCATTTCTCTCTAAAACCCTGGAACGTGCCGTCTACAACCAACTGTCCTCCTACCTTTCGCAAAACGACCTCCTTGACCCTAATCAGTCAGGCTTCAGGACTGCTCACTCCACTGAGACGGCCCTCCTCACAGTGACTGAGTCGCTCCGGGCCACCAGAGCCTCGTCCCACTCGTCAGTCCTCATCCTCCTCGACTTATCCTCTGCGTTTGACAAAGTCAACCACCAAATCCTCCTCTCCACTTTGGCCAAACTTGGCAATGCTGACTCTGCTTCAACCTGGCTCGCATCATACCCAACAGAACGCACCTTTCAGGTCATGTGGAATGGCTCCTTGTCCAAACCCTGCTCCCTGGAAACTGGTGTCCCTCAAGGCTCAGTACTAGGACCGCTTCTGTTTTCACTATACACTAGATCACCAGGCTTTGCAAACGCATCACATGGATTCTCTTACCACTGTTATGCTGACGACACCCAGCTGTTCCTCTCCTTTCCCCCATCCTCCAACACCTATGTTGCCACGCGCATCTCAGAATGTCTGGCAGACATCTCCGCTTGGACAACTGCGCATCATCTCAAGCTCAACCTTAGTAAAACTGAACTCCTCTTCATCCCGGGGGAAAGACTGCCCTCACATGGACCTGTCAGTCACTGTTGAGGACATCACGGTATCGCCTTCATCGACTGCGAGGAACCTGGGTGTAATCCTCGACGACGGACTATCCTGCACCCCCAACATCACCGCGGTGGCCCGATCCTGCAGATTTGCCCTCTACAACATCTGCAGGATCCGGTCTTTCCTCACAAAGGAAGCGACGCAACTCCTTATTCAATGGCTGGTCATCTCCCGCCTCGACTACTGCAACTCGCTCTTGGCTGGACTCCCAGCCTCTGCGACTAAACCGTTGCAACGTATCCAGAACGCTGCAGCGCGCCTTGTTTTCAATCTACCCAAACTCTCCCATGTGACCCCCCTCCTCCGCTGTGACCTCCACTGGCTTCCTGTTGTGGCCGGCATCAGATTCAAGACCATGGTGCTGGCCTTCAAGGCCGTCAACCGAACTGCACCCATCTACTTCCAAACACTGATGAGACCACACGCCCCTGCGCGAGCACTTCACTCTACTACATCAGCTGGCCGGCTGGTACCGCCATCGCTAAGAGCAAACAAAGCCCGCCCAGTGAAATCCCGACTCTTCTCTGTTCTGGCACCTCAGTGGTGGAACGAACTCCCGACCAATGTCAGGACAGCAGAGTCACTCGCCATCTTTCACAAAAGACTCAAGACTCACTTGTTCAGACTTCACCTCAACACCGCATAGCATGACATGACTCCCTCCCCACCCCCCAACCCCCCCCCCCCCCCCCCCCCCCCCCGAAAAAAAGCAAAAAAAACCCAAACATCATATGCACTTGTATGTTCCTAACTCTAGCACTTACATCGTAGCACTTATGAAAGGTATCCTTGATAAATGGCAGCTACTTTGCTCAGAAGAGGGCTTAAATATTCTTTCTATCTTTTCTACTTTATCAACGGTGATATGTTGTGTTCTCTTTCTTGTGACAAATGTACGCGTCTGCTAAATGCCCTAAATGTAAATGTAAATGCAAATGTATCAACATTTTGTGTCAGTGTGTTCAACTGAACTGAGTTTAAACACACAGTATTAACTTCTGCCACGAGGAATCTCTCAATCTAACCAGTGAGATAAAGACTTAGTTTGACGGTGTTGTGAAGCAGCGTGGGAACTTGGGAGTTGTTGTCTTCCCTGTTAAACAGCCTCCACATAGTGCTGCAGGAATGAGTCTTTAAACCCATAAATAAGTTTAGTCATAAGTCGTAATAATACATTTTTGCATTTTTTGTCCCCTCTTCTCAAAGTCAGTGGGCTTTTGGTTAAATACCTGAAACATCGTCTGTGGTTAACACATGAGCTCAAGAGATTTGTATGTTTTGTTCCACAACATAAAATACATCAGTAAATAACTCATTTGGATTAAAAACCCACTTATGTGTATTAAAAAGGAGTGAACACTAAACAGAGGTTTTCTGGGACATAAAACCAAATGTAAAAAACTTGATTGCAGTTTTCTCACTCATATATTTTCAATATTTAGCTCATTTTCTTCACATTTAGCTCATTTTCCTCAAATCTGAGGCATAATTGTTGGATTTGTTAGTTAAATGTTGCATCTTAATGGGTCACCTGTAATATTTAGATTTAATATTTACAATTAATATTTAGATTTAACGCTTTTAATTTTTTAACAATTTGTCTCAGATGTGAAGAAAATTAGCTAAATATAGAAAATATCAGTTTGAAAACTGCAGCAATTTTTTTTACAGCTGAACTGGGGGAGATAATGACTCCATAAATTTGCTGACAAATCCTGAAAACAGACGCTTCTTACATGTGCAGAACTTGCCTGAGAAATCTCCTGTTTTTAAGTTTCCTTCAGTCTCAAAGTAATCCACTGATAGTTGTCTGTTCATCAACAGTTTCACTGCAAACAGGAACTACTAACAGCTAATTCGGCAAAGTTTTAATGGAGTTTATATTTCTGTTGCTTTTCCATTTTAAAACAAGTCTCCAGCTACTTCAGTTGAGGAGAGTTTTACTGTGAAGCTCCAGAAATGTTTTGTGGACTATGAAACTTCACCTGACTTCACATCAGCATGAGGGAGGAGATGATGACTGAGTTTTTGTTTTATTTGAGTGAACTGTTCCTTTAACTATATTTCCAACAAACCACTGTGATGTTTGTGTTGCCTGAATATGAGGAGGGAAACTGGGAATTTCTTCTACATTAGTGTTTTTGTGTGAAATGTTTTGTGGACTGTGAAACTTGGGGCTGAGTTACACTCTTCATTACAGCCTGTTTCTTTCAACACGTCTGGAGCGGATCTTTTATTTGCTTGTGTTGGAGGAACTGCAGAGATGTTTCACTGCTGCTGATCAGGTCGCAACAGGTCAGGAAGAGAAGCAGCTTTGACACATTAACAGCTGAAGCTGAATTTGAGGCTGTAAAGTTGATTATTTTATACACAGCTTTAATGTTAGTGTGAAGACAAAGTGCAGTTGTGTGCATGAGTCATAGTGTAAATATATGGTGATGACGCTTTTACTGTTTTATTGTGAAGGTTTGTACCGGACGTGTTGCAGCTCTCACTGCCTGCAGGCTGAGGAGCAGTAACAGGTTGTGATGAACCAGTCAGGGTGTTGAGGAGTGTGTGAAGCTCCGTCATATAGAGACACCATCAGTGTGGTGAAGTCCTCAGAGGACATCACAACTATGGAGCTTCTTCCTCTCGTGTGTCTCTGTCTGCTGAGCTGCTCTGGAGAAACGTCTGCTGCTGGAGACGGTAAGAAAACTGATCATCACTCACTGACAGTTTTTAATTCTCACTTTATTTCATCTGAACAGTGGAACAATGTGGAAACATGCTGGATGTTCATCTTCTTCTCCTGGTGTTATAAAGCTGAAGAGTTTCCAGCTCAATACATTTTGTAAAATTCAAACACAAAGCTCAATAACAAAAACCTAATAAACTATTTTTATTATTTGGTTGTAGTCCTCCTCTCTCTGACACTCACACTCATTTTTTTTGACAATGTAGTAACACCTGTTTGTGTGGTTGTAGTCAGTACTGGTGAGGAGACATCGTCTGATAAATGATAAGAGCTGATCGCAGGTCTATTCACCCAAACAGACAGAAAACTTAACTGTACATCAGCCTCAAGATTAACAACCTGCACCAAGTGTGTGTGTGTGTGTGTGTGTGTGTGTGTGTGTGCGTGTGTGTGTGCGTGCGTGTGTGTGTCATGTGAATTTAATCTGATGTCCTTTAGAAAGTACAGTGAACATATTTGAATTACAAAGTTAAAAACAACCTGTGTGTTGCAGCTGAGGAACAGGATAGTTTGGTGGTTAGTTGTGTCTTTGAATCCAGTCCAATAAATCAAGATCTGACATGAATAAAACTACAACTTCTCCTGGTGTTATAAAGCTGAAGAGTTTCCAGCTGAATACATTTTGTAAAATTCAAACACAAGGCTCAATAACAAAAACCTAATAAACAATACTGTAAGCTTAAATATACTTAAAATATGTCAGTACAAGTATAGGAGCTTAGTTGTAGTCCTCCTCTCTCTGAAACTCACACTCATTTTTTTTGACAATGTAGTAACACCTGTTTGTGTGGTTGTACTTAATCTTGGTGAGGAGACATCGTCTGATAAATGATAAGAGAAGTCAGACCAACAGGTTCTTAAAATGTTTCCTGGTTTTTGTTTGCTTCATGATTACTGATTAATGTGTGTGCGTGTGTGTGTGCGTGTGTGTGTGCGCGCGCGCGCGCGTGTGTGTGTTGTGAAGCTTAAATCTGATGTCCTTAGAAAGTACAGTGAACATATTTGTAGCTATTGTCCTTAGCTACATTCCTATAAGGACAATATTCCCCACCAAGAGGATATTGACAGTTGGCCCCACCTAAAAGAGGTGAAAATCCCCACTATCCAAGCAGAAGTTGGATTGCTCATTGGAGCAAATGTTCCCAAGGCGATGGAACCGCTACAAGTGGTCAACAGCGTGGACAATGGACCATACGCCGTGAGGACAATATTAAGCTGGACAGTGAACGGACCACTCAGAGGTGGAAGTGACACATTGGAGGCAAACACACTGACAGGAATTACTGCAAACAGAATCTCAGTAGCCAAGCTTGAAGAACTTTGGCAGCTACAATTCAAGCAGGACTTTCCAGATGCTGGACAAGACGAAGACATCGAGATGTCTAAGGAGGACCATCAGTTTATCAGCATGGTGTCACAGTCTGCTGTACTTAAAGACGGTCATTACAATGTTTGTCTTCCAGTGAAGAAAAAATGTTTGTGTATGCTGAACAACAGAGCAGTTGCGGAGCAACGTGCACTGAACTTACGGAAGAGGTTCTCAAAGGACGGCAAGTTCTATGGAGAATATGTGGCGTTCATGGACGACGTGCTCAAGAAAGGTTACGCCGTGAAGCTTGTAGGTGATGAGTGTGAACCTACTGAGGGGCGAACGTGGTATTTGCCTCACCACGGAGTCAGACATCCAACCAAGCAGAAGTTGCGCGTTGTAGGACATCTGTGAGCTCCTCTGCACAGTCCTTCAGCACACGACCAGGAATGTTGTCAGGTCCTGCAGCTTTGCGAGCATTGATCCTGGAGAGGGATCTCCTCACGCTGGCTGGAGACAGGGACAGCACCTGGTCATCTGGAGGGGGTGTTGTCTTCTGTGCAGGTGTGGTGTTGTCGGCTTCAAACCGTCCAAAGAAGTGGTTCAGATCGTTCAGCAGAGTGATGTTGTTGTCACAGGTCTGTGGTCGAGGTTTGTAGTCCGTGATGGTCTGTAGCCCCTGCCACAGGCTCCTTGTGTCTCTGCTGTCAGTGAAGTGGTGGGTTATCCTGTTGCTGTACTGCCTCTTTGCAAGTCTGATGCCACGGGACAGGTTGGCTCTTGCTGATCTCAGACCAGCCTCATCACCTGCTCTGAAAGCAGCGTTCCGGGCTTTCAGTAACCGATGGACTTCCCCCGTCAGCCATGGTTTCTGATTGGCCCGTACTGTGATGGTCTTGGTGTCCGTGACATCATCAATGCATTTGCTGATGTAGGCAGTAACAGTGTCTGAGTACTCCTGTATGTTGATGTGGTGGTTGTAGGTGGCTGCCTGCTTGAACATGTCCCAGTCTGTGGTGTCAAAGCAGTCCTGGAGTGCTGAGGAGGCACCCTCTGGCCACACCCGTACCTGCTTCTGAACCGGTCTGGTGACTTTGACCTTAGGCCTGTATGCTGGCATTAGCATAACAGTGATGTGGTCCGAAGCGCCGAGATGGGGGAGGGGTGAGGCCTTGTATGCTCCTCTCAATGTTGTGTAAACCTGGTCCAGTGTGTTGTTTCCTGTTCGACTGCGGCGCAAGCTTCCAAGGAATATCATTGAACCAGCAGCTCCTACAGGGTCCGGACCTTACAAGCTCGCTGGTGGGGGTCCTCATGAGGTTCCGCCAGGAGGCTGTGGCGGTCATGGCAGACGTGGAGGCCATGTTCCACCAAGTCAAAGTGAGTAATGAAGACACGGATCTCCTGAGATTTCTATGGTGGCCTGGTGGCAACTATGAGCAGGATCTGGTCGAACATAAGATGCTGGTGCATATCTTCGGCGCAACATCATCGCCAAGTGTCGCCACCTTTGCGCTCCAGAAATGCGCAACAGATTTCGCAGAGGAGTTTGGACAAGAGACGGATAAAACAGTCAGGAAAAATTTTACGTGGACGACTGTCTTAAATCGGCTTCTGATGAAGATACAGCCATCACACTGTGTGCTGAGTTGAGAAGCATGTTGGCAAAGGGAGGATTCCGGCTGACAAAGTGGTCAAGCAACAGCAGGAAGTTGCTTAATTCAATCCCAGAAGAGGAAAAGGCTCAAGGGTTTCAAGATCTGGACTTAGATGAGGACAACTTGCCCATGGAGAGAGCATTGGGTATCCAGTGGTGTGCCGAATCAGATCAGTTCAGGTTCAAGATCAACCTCAAAGATTGACCACACACAAGGAGAGGCCTGCTTTCCTTGGTCAGCTCAATTTTTGATCCGCTGGGCTTTCTCGCTCCAGTAATATTGCCCGCCAAAAGAATCCTGCAGGATTTATGTTGGCAGAAGTATAGCTGGGACGAAGACCTGCCAGACACTGTGGTCAAAGGTTGGAATAAGTGGATCTCAAGTTTGCAACAGATTGAGAAATTTGGAGTTGACAGATGTGTCAAGTCGAAGCAGTTTGGTGCGCCAGTCTTTGCGCAGCTTCATCACTTTGCTGACGCTAGTGAAGATGCCTACGGCACCACAAGCTACTTACTGCTGCGCTTTTCAACGGGTGAAGCTCAATCCACCTTGATCCTGGCAAAGACAAGGGTCGCTCCCTTAAAGTCACCAACTATTCCCAGAATGGAACTGACAGCGGCCACAGTCGCAATAAAAATGGACAAGCTTCTGAGGAAAGAGCTTGAGTTGGAGCTTCACGAATCCATCTTTTGGACCGATAGCACAGCTGTGCTAAAGTACTTGAACAGTGAGAGCACCAGATTCAAGACGTTCATTGCTAACAGGGTTTCAGCAATCCTGGATCACTCTCAGACATCTCAGTGGAGATACATCAACACCACTCTGAATCCCGCTGACGTTGTCTCAAGAGGACAGACTGTGGAAGCATTTTTGAAAAATGAGAGCTGGCTTTCAGGACCAAGTTTCTTGCTCAGCTCACAAGACCAGTGGCCTAAAAATCCATATCCGGGCATGCTGGATATCGACGACCCAGAGGTCAAACGAATGACTCAAGTGCATGTCATTCAGGCACAAGAACTTGAGGATTTCATGGATCAGTGGATGAACCACTACTCTTCCTGGACGGCGTTGAAACGCGCTGTAGGCTGGTTTCTGAAACTTAAGGATTTGCTGAAAGAGCTAAAGGAAAAGAGAAAGGAGCTACGAGCAGTAGACGGAGAAAGCCGGATGACAGAGTTTAAGAAAGCCGTTAAAGGAAAGTATCTGACTTGTGATGACTTGACTGAAGCAGAAACAGAAATTGTGAAATACTGTCAGAAACAAAGCTTCAAAGAAGACTTGGCTATGCTAAAGGAGCATCAAAGAGTGAAGAAAAGTAGCTTGCTCTTTAAGTTAAATCCAGTGCTCCAAGACGGAGTTATGAGAGTTGGCGGACGGTTGAGTCGCGCGGCTATGCCTGATGACTCCAAGCAGCAAGTCATCTTGCCTAAGGATTCACACGTCACAAGGTTTGTGTTGAGACACATTCATGACATTACAGCTCACGCCGGAAGGAATCACATGTTGGCTTAGCTACGGCAACGATTCTGGATCCCTGGAGCAAGTGGACCTATCAGAAGGTTCCTGTCCAACCGGTCATCTGTAAAAGGCTACATGGAGCAGCTGGCAAAGCAGCTCATGGCAGATCTACCAACATGCAGGGTCTTGCCAGACGACCCTCCTTTTACAAGAGTCGGCATAGATTACTTTGGTCCGTTCTTAGTGAAGAGAGGACGAGTCCAAGTAAAGAGATACGGTGTTATCTTCACGTGTCTTGCTATACGAGCAGTGCATCTGGAAGTTGCTTCTTCTCTCGACACTGATGCCTGTCTCGACGCAATCAGAAGATTTCTTGCCAGAAGAGGACAAGTCAGAGAGATGTATTCAGATAATGGAACCAACTTTCGGTCAGCTGACAGTGAGATGAGGAAATCAATCAAGGAATGGAACACCAACAGGATCGAGAAACATTTGCAACAGAGAGGTGTTCAGTGGCATTTCAATCCGCCAGCGGGTTCTCACCACGGAGGCAGCTGGGAGCGGTTAATTCGTTGAGTGAGAAAAATCCTGAACATCACGGTCAAGGAGCAACTGCTGGATGAAGAAGTTCTCCACACCCTACTTTGTGAAGCTGAGGCGGTCATAAACAGCAGGCCCATCACAAAGGCATCATCAGACCTCAACGATTTAGAGGCCCTCACGCCCAACCACTTGTTGTTGCTCAAAGTCAAGCCCGAGTTACCACCAGGAGTATTTCATGAAGATGACCAGTATGTCAACCGCAGATGGAGACAGATTCAATACCTCGCGGATGTCTTCTGGAAACGCTGGTGCAAAGAGTATCTGACACAGCTCCAAGAACGTCAGCGATAGTCTTCACCTGGAAGAAACTTCTGTGTCGGCGACGTGGTGCTGATCATGGACGATACATCACCCAGAAACTCCACTTGGAAGAATAGTGGAGACTTTTCCTGATAGAAATGGTTTCGTTCGTCAGGTTAAAGTGAAGACCAAGACCAACGAGCTTTGTCGCCCTGTAACAAAGCTATGTCTTCTTCAAGAATCAGAGGATAACTGATGGACTGTTATGAAGATCTCATCTTGAATGGGACTAAGAACACCAAGCTTCTTTCACTAAGTGATAAGTTATGTTATTCAGGCTCCTTTAATTTAAGTTGACACTTTTGGAGTAATTGTTTCAAGGACATTGATAACAATTAGGGGCCGGTAATATAGGAGCCTAAATGCTATATTTTGTTGATAAGTATTTGAATAATAATTTAAGTTGATATGTGAAAAAAATGTGTTGTTAATTATGATAAAAAAGAGGTTATTTACATCATTTACAGGTGAACAGTTCATATTAATAAGTTAGTACTTAATTCATTTCACTTAAAAATGTGTGGATGTTTTTTGGTTTAAAAATCGCAAAAATTGAGGAGAGCGTCAAGCTCATGGCTTCACTGATTAGGAACCTACAACAAGCACGACACAACCAAAACTATTATGTTAGAGGAAACAGGTGTTGAGTTATTGTTGTGGTGTGTAAAGTTGTTATCTGACTTTGTTTCCTGATGACTCTGCATGTTAACATACTGAGTAACACATGTTTTTATCTTCCAGGTGTCAAAGTGGTCGTGGAAGAAGACAGTGATGCTGTTTTACCCTGTTCCCTCAGCAACAAGGAGGACATCACAAGAAAGCTGTTTGACTGGAAGAAAGACGGTCAGAAGGAGGTGTTCATGTATGATTCAGGCATTCATTACAATAACGGCCGTCCAGGTCAAGATGAGCAGTTCAAAGGTCGAGTCTCACATTTTCAAGATCAACTGAAGAACGGCAACGCCTCCATAAAGATCCATAATACAAAGATGGCCGACAGCGGGACCTACAGCTGCGATTTTCCACGTCTTCAGCCGAGACAAACATTCAACATTGAGCTTGTTGTTGGTGAGTGCTTTCATTAAACAGTTAAAGATGTCCACTCATTTACTGCTGCGACTGGTTCAAGAGTCCCAGATGGACTTTTGTTGTGGTCAGAATACACATCTGGCAGGGCCTCGAGCCCACAGAGCTGCAGCCACATCTGGAGAGATGACCTCTGTATCAAACATGCCTGATATCAGAGACACGCTGCAGATTATGTCTCTGTGCAATGAAATTTCAGCCGTCTATAGTAGATGAAATATGACTTTTACACAGTATTACCTGTCTGTTTCAAAACAATCTAACGTGTGTTTGTTTTTCCTTTCAGATCAAGTCTTAAGAGACAGAACAGGTGAAAACATCCCAGGTGAAAACATCCCAGGTGAGTCCTGATTCTGATGACGTCACTCTCCACCTCTGCAGGTGTTTCTGTAAATGTCTTCTCAGGCCTGTCAGTCTAAACACTCACATCTGTGGGCCTGAACCTCTCTGTGTTGAACTGACTGGGATCACTCGTCACTTAAAGGTGGACACGTTTATTATATTATAGTTATACAACAACATCTTTCAAGAAGCAGTTCCAGAGTAGTTCTCACTAACATGTGACACATCAGGTGTGTTTACCTTTGAACACTATGTTTTATATTTTATTACAATCTTTATAGTTCAGTTTAACAAGTTCACTGTATTTGTGTGTCTGCCTCAAACTGGAAACAGTTTAAAATGTTTGAAATATCGTCCCATAAAATGATGCTGGAGGCTTTTATTGTGTTTTTCTCTTCACACTGTAAACTGGATACAAGCAGAGTGTGGATGAACAAAATCCCAATATTACTTTAATAATGCTGAAACTGTCTCTTTATAATTTATTGTTTATAATGTGTTCACAGGTGCAGCTCCAAGGCCAATTATCGATATACTTGCTGAAACAAAGCACTGGCGTCTGCTGCAGTGTGAAGCTCACGGTGATCCACTTCCTACAGTAGAGTGGAAGGACAGTGATAACAACACTCTTCATACTGAGAAGCCTCAGGTCTCAGAGAGAGGAGGTCGTTCATACATCACTGTCAAGACTACTGTGACCAAGACCGACACCTACAGCTGTGTAGCTACGCAGGAGACAATCAGCCATAGGATTGCTACTGTGACCTATGTACTCATGAATGGTAAGTGGTATTTTAGTCTTCAGAGAATTTTAATTATCTGTGTGTTTTAAAAAAAGATTATGAGTTCAGACTGAACACACAGGTAATCAGCTCAAAGTCTGTTGATGTTGAAAATGTTTCAAACTGAAGAAACTCTGAGACTTAAAATAGAAAACGCAGATAAAAGTGTTCTGGATGGAAATAAGAAGAAGAAGTGGAGTTCATGTTTGTGCTGCTGAAACATTCACTGTAAAAACTCTCCAGCTGTTAAATTAACTGGAATAAAATCAACTTTTGTGTTCAGTCTGAATTCACCTTTAAGGATCATTTACATCATTCATTATCTTCTTTATGTTGGATATGACTACGTACAACTGTGATGATACATGACTACAATATGAGCACATACACTTGATTCATGTGTTCATTTAGTTCATTAATCAGAGAAACTGTGTTCACTGAGAGAGAAACTCTTAGTCCTGAAACACATTTGAGCTCTGTCTCCTCAAGTCACACTGGTGCTGCTTCTGGTTCTGATGCCACAGGATCTTCATCAGTAAATCTTTGTCTCAGTGACATGAAAGAATGATGTTGGTACCAGCTCAGGTCCACTGAGGAGCTCAGACTGAAAGTGGTCCTGAACTCTGAGCCTCCTTTTCTGTGAAGTTTGTGGCTCCTTTCCAGTTGAGAGACAGTTTCCACTGCTGCGAGGTTCTTAAAATTATATCACAATATTTTTAGGCCACACCCTGATATACGATATGTAACTCAATATATTGAAATTTTCTCAAAAGTGCTTCATAAATGTTAGGACGGGGCCACAAAATCAAATATCTCAATATGTTTGACCAAACAGGCCCTACTGTGATAATATTGTAGGGATGACGATTGTTACTTTCACAAAACATTAACACGATGAGATTTCTGATCAATAATCATCATTAATGTGGATATAATGAGTCAGTGGGTAAAGAAAGTATCAGAACAAGTCGAACAGTCTGGTGAGTTCAGAACATGACGTCACTTTACTGTAATGAGCCTTTAAAACCAGGAACAGACAACAGTTATGATATATCACCATGTGAGAATATCACATATCTAAGACAATATATAGTCTCACATCATGACAACAGTATGTATTGTATATGTTGCTCAGCCCTGCTTTAGATTGTACAGGTGTTCCTATTAAAGTGGCCACACCCGAGCCCTGTTAACAGAAGGGGACAAGCTTTTAATGACCCTGTGTTTCACATTTCATAACACATTTTCTTTATTACTTTAATGTAAATAGACAACAAAGTTCACATGACGTCCTTTAATGTTTTTTTAAGCCCAACAAATGTGTAAAAGTTCAGGAGCTGCTGTAAAGTCTTCACTGTTGATGTGTTTCTGTCATGATGAGAGTCAGAAAAAGTGTTTTAGTTGTAAATAGTTACAAACTCTTTGTAGAAGTTAAATGTGTCTGAAATATGATCCTCTGTTGAATAATGCTGGGAGCTGTAACTGAGCCTCATCATGCTTTTTATTACTTTTTGGTTTCTTGTGTTTTTCTTTAATGTTAAACTCGCTCTAATCAACAAGCAGAGATGTGATGAACAAAAAACATCCCAATATTACATTTCTGATGCTGTAATAAAATGTAATGTCATCTTTTGTTTCTGTCATGTTCACAGGTGCAGCTTCAGAGCCGTCTGTCACAATACTTGATCAAACAAAGGACTGGTCTCTGTTGCAGTGTGTTGTTCGAGGTGCTTCTCCAAATCCTAAAGTTGAGTGGAGGGACAGTTCTGGAAACATCGTTCCTGTTAAAGATCTGAAGGTCACAGCAAGAGGAGACAGCTACGACATCGTCCTCCAAACTACTGTGACCAAGACCGACCGCTATCGCTGTGTCGTCACACAGGAAGAAATCAACCATCAGATTCATGCTGAGACCTATGTACACATCAGTGGTGAGATTATTCTTAGTGGTGTATTAACACTTCACTTCTCCTCATTTCAACACAAGTTGAAAATGTTTCAACTTGAGTGTTAAATTCTCTCTTAATGAGTCTCTGAGCCTCCAGTTCAGTAATCTACAGAGTTCAGAGGAAGACTGAGAGGGTCTGGAGGGAAATAACAGGAAAAACTGAAGTTTATAGGAAATGTTGAGATCAGTCTGATCTTCACCCACAAACTCAGTAACAGATTTATAAATGTCTGCTGCAGCCTGATCCTGACACTCTGTCACATTTAACTTCCAAAAGAAAAAATGTTGTTAAATTGAAGAATTATTGTTTCACCAAAACACACTGTGAAGTTTTTATTAGTGTCACAGTGCAGTCAGACTGGGACAAAACCAGGAGACACACAGTGAAGTAAACAACACAGAGATTTATTTACAACAAAGACACAAACAGCTGGAGGAGTGAGTGCAGTCAGTAGTGTAGCAGTGGATGAGTGAAGATGTGCTGTGTGGATGTTGAGCTGTAAAAACAAACCAAAGGAAACCAAAAGCCCCGACACAAAGATGTGTGAGCAGATGTTCTGAAGGATTTCTATACATGGAGCACATCAGGCCCAGGTGTGTCCCCTGCTGCTGATGAAGCTCCCAACAGGTCTGCAGCCCTGGAGACAGAAAGCACAGCAACAGCAGAGTGAAGCCGTCAGAGAGGCGTCACTGTGAGCTCTGTTTAGATTAGAGAGATTAGAGAGAGACTTTATTAATCCCAATGACAAACTGCAGCGTTACAGCAGCCGAGTTACACATGAATCACACAACAAACACCATGAAGACACTCAGACAGGAAGAGAAGAGTTTACTCACTGATGACTTTATTATTTTATTTCTCAACTACAAACTGAACTCAGACTGAAAACTAGGAGCAAACTTTACCTCTGAATATACACAATGATAGTTCCTGTAGTAATATGAGATCATGGAGGCTTTGAACTGAGGTTTTACTGGACAGTTAACACTTGTCATTAGTACCATTGTATTGTACTAATTCTATTTTTATGAACTTTATAATGTTCAGCTTGTGTTGACTGTGTCTGAAATGTGCAAATGAAAGTGTGTGTTTATTACTGAGGTCACAGTTAAAGGTGGTGTTGTTCTGTTTTTTTGTCCTCCCTGTTTACAAATATGATGGAAACACAAATATATCCCTGAATATGATAATGTCCAGTAAACCATCAGCACTAACTACGACCTCAATGATAAAACATACCATTGAATTAATACCTCAATGACAGTGTCAACAAAAAGTGAACATTAATGCATCATAAAATTAACTTAATGTCAGAACAGTTGTGTTGGATTACATTAGATTGTACAGGTGTTCCTAATAAAGTGGCCACTGAGTGTATGAATCACTGACAACACAAGGGTTTGAAAATCCCATGTTTCATATTACATAACATTATTCATTTAACTATAAAGTTAAAATAAATATTGTCGACACATCAGACAACAAATTTCATGTGATGTCATTTTAAGATATTTTCCTGCTCAACAAGTGTAAATATTCAAAGGTCGTCTAAACGATCCTGATATGAGTCAGAAATAGTGTTGGCAGTTGAACACAGTTTAAATTTTTTTTGCAAGAAGTTAGAAATGTTTGACTTTTCTTGTCCTAGTGAAGAGAAGTGTTGAACAAAAACATTGTAATATTATTTATAATCCTGTCATGGTCCTTTATAACTGATAAGTCACTCCTTGTTATCTTCACAGGTGCAGCTACACAGCCAGGTGAGATTCTTCCTCTTATATTGTTTTATTCAACTTATATTTAACTTTATTTACTTCAGTCAAGTTTTATTTGATTCCAAACAACGTAATGTTGTACTTACACTCTGACTGTTACCTTCACTGTTCATCTGTTTCAGGGTGGTCTGCTGGATTGGTTACGTTGTGGTTCTTGGTGTTGCTGTTGCTGTTCTAGCTTTGCTGCTTTGGAAACTCAATTGTCGGACAGGTAAGTTTAAATTATGTATTTTATCAACATGTTCATAATTAACAGACACCACAACTCATTCTTTACATGGATCTCATGTGCAGAGTCTCGACAGTTGTTTTATTCTCTCTGACATTAATTATTCTGTGTATTGACACTGAGTAGGATCAGGTCAGGTGGGACTTTCTTCACTGTAAGTACGTTTTGTTTCCTGCAGACAAAAAGAAGAGCGGCGCCAGAACTGACCCAGATTCAACAACACCATTTACCAGAGTTCACCTGATCCAGTAAAGTAACTTGCTCTACGTGTGCTGTGAAGCCTTTATCTCACAGCACTCAATCACAAATAGACTGTGTCTCAATTCAGGGGCTGCATCCTTCGAAGGACGTGGCCTTTGCGGCCTCCGAAGGCGAGTTGTTTTGGTTCAAATCTATCAAACGTGTACATTTATTTGTGTGTGTGTACAATGTGTCAAATCTAAATTGAATTACCAACATTACAAAATAAACATTAACCCATCGGTGAATAACAACTGTATTTACCATAGCAGTACCAGCGTCACGCATTTTAACTGAAAGTTGAAATTTGGAGGTTTTATAGTCTCTTGAAGTTTAACATATCTGGCGTTGGATGTTCAAATGAGTAAAAACCAAGTATAAACCCATTACTTAAATTTGAATGTCATGTCTGCGCCACTTGATGTCGCCATTTCCTCTTGCTTCCTCTTCTGTTTCGGGACTGAGCAGCGGTGCGCAAAGGATCTTGGGATATGTGAGGCCGCGAAGGACAGTAGCGGTGCGTCCTCCAGAAAGAGGAAATGAAGGCTGCATTTGAAGGAGCCTTTGAATTTGGACGGCCTTCGCGCAGCGTTGTGACGTAATTGGCCTTCAAATGCGCCTTTCGAGGGCTGCAGCCCCTGGATTTGGACACAGCCATGGTGTCCAAGTCAAGTGTAGGACACAGAATCCTGTCAAAGTAAAAAGGCATCAGTCCGCTCTGACACGTTTGTCTGATGGTTGAACAACATCTGAACCCGACTAACTTCCTGAAACCAACAAACCAACTTTCACATCCACTTCAAGCAGTGATTGGCCAAAACAGAAAGTCTGCAGGGTTTAAACTTCTCTTTAACTCTTCACACAACTTCTTCTTTCACGTCCCGTGTACGACAGAGTGCAACTTCCAGGAAAGATTGTATGAACGTAGTCGTTGATGAGGTCGTTGTGTGTCAGGAGTTGTTAAAGTAGTTTAATGTTATCAGACAGATTGGAGTTAACGAGGTGACAACAGAAGAGAGCAGGTGGCCTTTAATGCTGACAGGACTGATTATTAATGAATCATTCTGTTCAGTGAGAATTAAATGAAAAGTTTGTGTTGAATTCTGATATTTGGTGAGATTCAGTTCCACTCTTGTGAAGCTTTAAGAGAAAAAATGACCAAACAAACTTTGACTCTGTTATTAATGTTGTTGAGGACAAACACGAGCTCTTTCACTCTGTTCTATGTTGCTTTTATTCTTTTATTTTTATACTCTGATTATCTGATGCGTCTCCAGCAGCTGGTCAGTTAATCACAGGGTCGGTGGTTCGATCCCCGGCTCCTCCCGTCCACATGTCCAAGTGTCCTCGAGCAACAGGCTGAAGCCCAAACTGCTCCCGATGGTCAGACCAGCACCTTGTATGGTAGCTCACTGCCATCGGTGAGTGAGTGAGTGAGTGAGTGAGTGAGTGAGTGAGTGAGTGAGTGAATGGATGAATGAGGGCAGCAGTGCTGTATAAATGCCGTCTATTGACCAAATATTATCAGACTGCTTGTGGCGCTTAAAGCTCCTGACTGAGCTCCACATGTGCTTTAAAACCATCAGACTTCACTGAACTAAAGCTGCTGTTAACACTGTCAGTCAGTGTGAACACTTTGTAGCTGCAAGTAAATATAATGTGACTTTTATATTTTATATTTGTGTTATTGTCATTACTTGGGACTTATGGAAGGCCAGAAAAATTATTCCCATGTTAAATCATAATTATGAGATAAAAACATCAAAATTATGAAAAAATAATTAAAATATGAGAGAAAATTTGAAATTATGAGATCATATATTATTGTGGTAATTGCGCAATTAAAGTCTAAATTATGAGGAAACATCATAATTATGAGATAAAACTCTTGGTTTTCATTATTTATTGTCTTCACCTGTCAGAAATGATCTTCTTTATGGACGAGCCTGTCCTGCTTCTTTGTATTTGTTAAGGTTCTGATCCAGAGTCTGTCAGGTCCAGTTACACACTGAACTCTACACTCAGTGTCCAGTTTATTAGGTACAGCGAGCTGAAGCTGATGCAGTCTGATACAACAGTCGTGCAGTAAATCCTCCTTCATGAAGGTTTAATGTTCAGTTTGTGCAGCTGTTGAACTGTTGTGTCTTATTCTGGCAGCTGTTTTTATTATTTATCAGAGTTCATGTATGTTTCTGTTGTTCACTGATGATGCACTTGTAGTGTTTCATGTCACTTCAGGCAGCGCTTCATCATTTCTATACAAACGATTGATTAAAACATGAAAAATGTAAAAACTGTGTGTTGTGACTGTTTCTGATGTTTCTGTGTTCAAACTGTGATCAAAGAAATAAAAGTGATTTTAATTTATGGGTCTGATTCTGAGATGATCTGTGTTTTACAGCAGCTGTCAGGACACCAAAGAGACAACAGAGCAGATAAATCCTCTTTAAAACAAGGTTTCTAGAGACAGTTTACCTCACTGACAGCTTCATGAATGGAGATTACAGCTGAATGTACAGAAATCCTCATGTCTGTGTAACGAGGCCTGAGTCTGTGAGGAGACAACATGATCCAGACCTGCTGACGGCTGAAGCTCAAATAATGTCCCAGATTACCAAAATTCACCTGCAGATATTTGTTATTAATGGAGTCAAAGTCAAAAGTTGTCAGAAAAATGAATACCTAGAATAAAGTACAGACACCTGAAAAAATACAGTTACAAAGTAACAAAGTATTTGTACTTCGTTACTTCCCTCCTCTCAGTGGCCAACACCCAGACAAAATGCGATGGCAGCTGCAGGCCTGGTGATGGCGCTTTTATTCTGAAATGTTAGTACCGGAAGTGCCTTAGCTTCAGGCTGAGGAGCAGAAACAGGTTGTGATGAACCAGTCAGGGTGTTGAGGAGTGTGTGAAGCTCCGTCACATAGAGACACCATCAGTGTGGTGAAGTCCTCAGAGGACATCACAACTATGGAGCTTCTTCCTCTCGTGTGTCTCTGTCTGCTGAGCTGCTCTGGAGAAACGTCTGCTGCTGGAGACGGTAAGAAAACTGATCATCACTCACTGACAGTTTTTAATTCTCACTTTGTTTCATCTGAGCAGCGGAACAATGCGGAAACATGCGGGATGTTCATCAGCTGCTTCCTGCTTTAGTGCGTACAAGACACCTGCTCAGCGCGCTGTGACGTCACACACGCACCCTGATCATCAGCACACATCGATAGTATTGATTGGATCGATTACAGGAGAATTACAGCTGGATGATGCTGAGTTTTGATCTCGAAATGCTCTGTAATGATGTCGTCATCACTGCTGTGTGTGCGTGCGTGCGTCCGTGCGTGTGCGTGTGCGTCGTCTCCATCCTGCTGCAGACACTCACAGGTTTCACAGAAACGCTCGTGCAGACATGAAACCTTCAGGATGTTGTGATTGTTGGACTTTGACTCTTAAAGTTCAGTTCACTTTGAACTAAAGTAGTTCCCTCAATAAAACAGAGACGTGGCGCAGATCTTCATCAGGAAGGACTTGATAGTTATTGGATCGTTAATGAGTTACATATAAACTATATAGTAGATAATGAGTCACCACAGGACAGACTGGGAGACACGTTATCGATCAATCATCAGCTGATGATGAGTTCATGGTGACGTTCATTACTGATTAGCTTCGGCTATAAAAGCTGTAGTGTGCAGCAGGTTTAACACAAACTGGTCCCTCAACAATTAAACATTAAATACATTAATACATAAATAAATATCTGTGGGTTAGAGTCACTTTATTCATGAGTTATATATGAATCAGTGTGAAACATGATACTGAATAGTTACCAAGTCAGATCATTAGTTAATCATTAGTTAATCATTAGTTAATCATTAGTGAGAGAGGAGAGAATAAACAGTTTAATCTGAGTGCTGTCCTTTATTTTTATTTTTGTTTACTCTTTAGTGAAACATAATACAGAGTAGTTACCTGGTGGACTCATTGATTATTAATCATCATCTGAATAGTTGACTAATGATTAAGTAATTAGTAATTAATAAGTTGTTACTAGTTTGTGCCACTCAGCTTCTCAGGTAATCAGCAGCAGCTCATTAAGAGTCTTCAGTATGTTGATTCACAGATAATTATGAACGAGTCATCACCTGATGATTAATGAATAAAGTATCTCAGCCTGTTCTCTAAAATTATCTGCTGTAAAGTCTTTGAATCCAAGTTAATCAGGAATTATTCATTAACGATTCATTAATTATCAAGTTGTTCCTGATTCATTCCTCACTCCCTCCTCAGTAACTACTCATATTTTTGTACCTCATTGTAAAGTGTTGCTGCTGTTTTATTAACTTCAACCTGTGAACAACTGTAACAATATGTTTCAGTGGTTTTATGAAATGTGCACAAAAACAAAGCAACAACCACAAATCACACAAAAAGTCATCAACAGAAGCAGGTTTAGTGAAACCCCTGACCTTGTCAACCCTGAGATGAGGGAAACTCTGGTTTTTCGGTTTCACAAAGCCAGTTCAGCTCAACTCTGAGTCAGTTACCTGGGCAACATACTCCGTGAAACAAACCTGCTCGCTGGCAGGTTTGTTTCAACTGACCCTGAGTTTCCCTGCTCTTCAGTTGAAGCCTGCAGACTGAAGGCAGTGGCAGACACGGTGTGTCCGTTTCTCGAGGAGCCAGTTGATGTCGGAGCGCAAATACTCCGCAGAAATCTCCGTCGGGATTATCAGACCCCGATTGGATGTTTTATCATTATCAGCGGTCTGATGATCCAGACAATAATCCAACCCCCCTGCTGATGCACGAGATGAAGGAGCTGTTAGAGACATGATATGCTTCAACCATTTCTAACTGACCCATCACCTCCCCAGTGTCAAAGAAAGACAATATGCCTCTTATTTTATGAGGTCTTCTTTATTTCCTGGAAGTACAAATGTTGTACAGTTCATCTTTTGTTGTTGAAAAATCAGTGTGCCAAGTTGTGTCTATGATGAATGGATGGCCATTACTGAGCTAACAGTAGAAAAAGCATGAATGTAAATATGCCATTCATTTGAATAACTTACCTCTCATGTAGGCCCTTGTGTCCTGGGGCGTGGCTCTGATGAGCTCCCCCCAGAGACGCCCTCAGCAACAGGTCGCCCACTGTTCTGACTGAGGGCATCTCTTCAGCCTCTGTGAGCGGTGGTGGTGGTGGACGCCACCTGCCTCAGCCTTTTTTCTGTTCCCTATACTGGAGGTCAAATTTGAACATATCCAGAAAACACAAATTTGGAGACGTGCATGTACAACAGGCATTTAGGCGTGGCTTTCATATAGACAATATTAAATACTGGCAGTGATGGGATGGCTGCAGATTTGGCTTTTTCTTTGTTTAGGGGATTTCCATAATTACTTAAATATCGCTATCACATGTTGAATGTAGCCACTGAATGCTGTTTAATGAGGGCAGGCTAAACAACACCACAACTGCTTGTAATTAAATTATACCTTACCTGTTTGGACTTTATTTTTATGTTTCATCTTTAGTTGCTGCCAGGTCCGTTTTGTGCCTGTTGGGTTGCACCTGTGCGCTCAAACACACATATAGAATATAAATGTTGAATGAGTGGAACACTCAAGACGAAACATTTCTTTTTTTTCTCCAATTAATACTCACGCATTGACTCGGTCAGCAATGTTCTGCCACACAAGCTGTCGCTCTTTTGCTGCTGCCCCAGTATTGCTTTTTCTTTTGAAAATATGCTCATTTTCTGCATATGCAGTCATTAATATTTCCAACTCCACTGGGGAGAAGTAGGAGGATCGAGGCTTTACTCACCTGTTGCCATGGTGGATCATGTTATCTGCGTTCCACTGATGAGGGCTTTTTATATCCTCATGCACGAGCTTCACTCAGGGGAACCTTGACTCAGAGTTGATTGAACTCATTGTTAACACCTGTTCTGAAACCGAAAACTCTGAGTTTGACAGCTCAGAGTTGGTCAACCTAGAGTTCAGGTTTTTGACTCAGAGTTTGTTAAACTTGCTTCCTGAAACAGGCCCCAGGTGACTCTGCATGTTAACATACTGAGTAACACATGTTTTTATCTTCCAGGTGTCAAAGTGGTCGTGAAACAAGACAGTGATGCTGTTTTACCCTGTTCGCTCAGCAACAAGGAGGACATCACAAGAAAGACCTTTGACTGGAGGAAAGATGAAAGTCGGCAGGAGGTGTTCTTTTATGATTCAGGAATCTTCAGAAGTGAAGATCAGCAGTTCACAGATCGAGTCTCACATTTTCAAGATCAACTGAAGAACGGCGACGCCTCCATAAAGATCACAAAAACAAAGATGGCCGACAGCGGGAACTACAGCTGCATTTTTCCACATCTTCAGCCGAGACAAACATTCAACATTGAGCTTGTTGTTGGTGAGTGCTTTCATTAAACAGTTAAAGATGTCCACTCATTTACTGCTGCGACTGGTTCAAGAGTCCCAGATGGACTTTTGTTGTGGTCAGAACACATCTGGCAGGGCCTCGAGCCCACAGAGCTGCAGCCACATCTGGAGAGATGACCTCTGTATCAAACATGCCTGATATCAGAGACACGCTGCAGATTATGTCTCTGTGCAATGAAATTTCAGCTGTCTATAGTAGATGAAATATGACTTTTACACAGTATTACCTGTCTGTTTCAAAACAATCTAACGTGTGTTTGTTTTTCCTTTCAGATCAAGTCTTAAGAGACAGAACAGGTGAAAACATCCCAGGTGAGTCCTGATTCTGATGACGTCACTCTCCACCTCTGCAGGTGTTTCTGTAAATGTCTTCTCAGGCCTGTCAGTCTAAACACTAACATCTGTGGGCCTGAACCTCTCTGTGTTGAACTGACTGGGATCAGTCGTCACTTAAAGGTGGACACGTTTATTATATTATAGTTATACAACAACATCTTTTAATCCAAGAAGCCTGTTTGTTATTAAATCTAATACTTTTATTCAGATTGTCTAATTACATGAAGAAGTTATTGTGCAATATGCTGCAGTCAAATAATTAATTACTGCATTTCCCAAAAAGCCTCCATATAAAGTCTTTTTGCTGACGTGACAGAATAATGTAATCTACTTTATTAATGTAGTTTAGTCCCAGGTTCATTCTGGGTTCATGAATTTTAACTTCATGTTTAATATTTATGTCACAATCCTTCTGAGTCCCAACATCACAATATTCCTTTTATTCTTCTTTTATCTCAGTAATGATCAAATAGTTTCTCTGTAGCTGAAAGAAGCTCTTTCTGAAGCAGCAGTGACATTTGAAGCCTCTGACATCATCAATATACTCGTCATCATCAAACTTCACCTGATATTCTTCACCTGACACAAGCTCTGACACAGCGGCAGCCATCATATGGTCTTTTTGAGGTTCACTAACTCAGGACAACAACTCCTGCACACTGTTGACCTCAATCAGGAGTTAATTTAATAATGTTTTGTCACAAAGACCTTCAGTGTGTGTGTGTGTGACGTGATGCCAGGTTATAGAAGATGGTTAGTTGCATGCAAAGACCCTGAGTCTGTGTGAAGCAGCTACTTTGCAAGTGTAGCTTGTAAAACTACATGTAGTTCAGCCTGGCAGTAGTTTAACAAACTACATTTCTACTCCTGGAGAAATGTAGTTTGTAAAACTACTGCTAAAAAAAAGTAGCTTCAGCAACTACTTATACTCATTTAACTCAGCGTTAAATAAATCAACATATGGTGTATATGAAACAAAATATAATAGCCTACAAAAATTGTCCATGACGAGCTTGTGCCATATGAGCGCCGCCTTCCTTGGCACAAAGACCCGCCCACTCTGTGAAGCACGTGAGTGCTGCCAGGGCCAATCAGAGGCAGCGTTGGCTTAGCATGTCATGACATGTTTCATGCCTTTTTTCAAAGAAAAATAAAATAAAATGTATATTTTAATTAAAAAAAAGATATTTCATGTTATTGGCCAAAATTGTAGTTTGTAAATTGAGTAGTTAAACTACAAAAAATGACCCAAAAAGTAGTTGAAATACTTGACGCAGCACAAAATATGAATGTAGTTTAACTACCAGCAAGTTACAGCAAATTGTAGTTAAACTAGTTCAACTACATGTAGTTTAAGTCTCCCCAACACTGATTATTTTTTATAATCATGAAAATATGTTTAAAACTCTTAAAATGTCTCTAAAACAGACTGGAATAACTTTTTATTTTATTTTTGTTCGGAAAAAAATATTTTTATTACATCACAGATATTTTAGTGTCAAAGGAAAGATATATAATTGTACAAATACATTTTAAAAAAACAGTTAAATCTTTCACAACCTTCTCTTGGCAGAATTTCAACTTTATAGTTAATTTTAAAGTAGTTCTCACTAACATGTGACACATCAGGTGTGTTTACCTTTGAACACTATGTTTTATATTTTATTACAATCTTTATAGTTCAGTTTAACAAGTTCACTGTATTTGTGTGTCTGCCTCAAACTGGAAACAGTTTAAAATGTTTGAAATATCGTCCCATAAAATGATGCTGGAGGCTTTTATTGCGTTTTTCTCTTCACACTGTAAACTGGATACAAGCAGAGTGTGGATGAACAAAATCCCAATATTACTTTAATAATGCTGAAACTGTCTCTTTATAATCTATTGTTTATAATGTGTTCACAGGTGCAGCTCCAAGGCCAATTATCATTACACTTAAAATGACAAAGGACTGGGCGCTGCTGCAGTGTGAAGCTCGTGGTGTTCCACTTCCTACAGTCGAGTGGAAGGACAGTGCTGGTAACACTCTCAAAAGTGAGTCGATTCTGAAATCAGAAGGAGGTCGTTCAGACATCACTCTCAACATTACTGTGACCAAGACCGACACCTACAGCTGTGTAGCTACGCAGAAGGAAATCAGCCATCAGATATCTGCTGAGACCTCTGTGTATATCCAAGGTGAGATTCTTCCTAGTTGTGATTTAATATGTAAATAATTTAAAATGTTTCAAACTGAGTGAAAAATGTCTTCATAGAAATGATGACGTTGGTTCATCAGTCACCAGAGATTAGAGAGAGAATGAACGTTTATTAATTATTAACACTATATGTGCTGTATGTGATGCAGTTAGATTCCCAGTGTTACACTCACTCTCTTTACAGTAAATATGTTTCAGAGGAAACATCTGAGGACAGTTATGAAGCTCATTGAGAAGTTTTGTGCATCATGAATCTCATAGTATCAAACTGCAACACACACAAATCTTTATTTTACTTCATATTTCATCATAAAAGTGAAGTTTGAGTCAGGACAGTTGTGTTGGATTGCATCAGATCATTAATGTGGGCCTAATAAAGTGGCCACAGTGTGTTTGTTATTCTGTGTGTGATGATACATGACTACAATATGAGCACATACACTTGATTCATGTGTTCATTTAGTTAATTAATCAGAGAAACTGTGTTCACTGAGAGAGAAACTCTTAGTCCTGAAACACATCTGAGCTCTGTCTCCTCAAGTCACACTGGTGCTGCTTCTGGTTCTGATGCCACAGGATCTTCATCACTAAATCTTTGTCTCAGTGACATGAAAGAATGATGTTGGTACCAGCTCAGGTCCACTGAGGAGCTCAGACTGAAAGTGGTCCTGAACTCTGAGCCTCCTTTTCTGTGAAGTTTGTGGCTCCTTTCCAGTCGAGAGACAGTTTCCACAAACCAGGCCTGTAGTGAAGCTGCACAGGCTGCCTCTTCTGCCTGCTGACTGTTTAAATCCTTTACACCGACTGTTTGTGAGTTCACACCTGGACAAGTTAAATGTACATACATGTGGTTATTGAACAAAGATTTCTGCATCGCCAGACTCAAATGAATCACAGCACACAAACTGAGTCTCACACATGATGACACCGATCTGAAATGATGAGTTATGATGAGTGATAATAACAACATGAGTCATTAAACATCAGCACAGATTTGAACTCACTCTGACTAAATATTCATTAAACATTATGATTATATAATATTGCTAGAATTAAAGATTATTGAAGTTACAGAACAGTTGTGTTAGATTACTTTAGATTAGAGCTGCGAGGTACGGCCTTAAAATTATATCACAATATTTTTATGCCACATCCTGATACAAACAATATGTAACTCAATATTCTGAAATCTTCTCAAAAGCACTTCATAAATGTTGGGACGGGGCCACAAAATCAAATATCTCAATATGTTTGACCAAACAGGTCCTACTGTGATAATATTGTGGGGATGACGATTGTTACTTTCACAAAACATTAACACGATGAGATTTCTGATCAATAATCATCATTAATGTGGATATAATGAGTCAGTGGTTAAAGAAAGTATCAGAACAAGTCGAACAGTCTGGTGAGTTCAGAACATGACGTCACTTTACTGTAATGAGCCTTTAAACCCAGGAACAGACAACAGTTATGATATATCACCATGTGAGAATATCAAATATCTAAGACAATATATAGTCTCACATCATGACAACAGTATATATTGTATATGTTGCTCAGCCCTGCTTTAGATTGTACAGGTGTTCCTATTAAAGTGGCCACACCCAAGCCCTGTTAACAGAAGGGGACAAGCTCTTAATGACCCTGTGTTTCACATTTCATAACACATTTTCTTTATTACTTTAATGTAAATAGACAACAAAGTTCACATGACGTCCTTTAATGTTTTTTTAAGCACAACAAATGTGTAAAAGTTCAGGAGCTGCTGTAAAGTCTTCACTGTTGATGTGTTTCTGTCATGATGTGAGTCAGAAAAAGTGTTTTAGTTGTAAATAGTTGCCAATTTTTTTAAGAAGTTAGAGAAGTTTTACTTGTCTTGTTCTATCTAACAATGTAACGAGGTGTAATTAAGGTTTCTGTTTCTCTGTTCTTCATGTTTCTCTCCTTCTTAAACACACTGTAATCCTCATGTACAAGCAGAGAAGTGATGAACAGGAAACATCACCACGTTTCATTTATAATCCTGTAATTGTTCTTTATAACTGATGTCTCACTACATGTCTTGTTATCTTCACAGGTGCAGCTCCAGAACCAGGTGAGATTCTGTTCTAGTCGTGTTGTTTCACAAACAGCTGGAGGAGTGAGTGCAGTCAGTAGTGTAGCAGTGGATGAGTGAAGATGTGCTGTGTGGATGTTGAGCTGTAAAAACAAACCAAAGGAAACCAGAAGCCCCGACACAAAGATGTGTGAGCAGATGTTCTGAAGGATTTCTATACATGGAGCACATCAGGCCCAGGTGTGTCCCCTGCTGCTGATGAAGCTCCCAACAGGTCTGCAGCCCTGGAGACAGAAAGCACAGCAACAGCAGAGTGAAGCCGTCAGAGAGGCCGTCACTGTGAGCTCTGTTTAGATTAGAGAGATTAGAGAGAGACTTTATTAATCCCAATGACAAACTGCAGCGTTACAGCAGCCGAGTTACACATGAATCACACAACAAACACCATGAAGACACTCAGACAGGAAGAGAAGAGTTTACTCACTGATGACTTTATTATTTTATTTCTCAACTACAAACTGAACTCAGACTGAAAACTAGGAGCAAACTTTACCTCTGAATATACACAATGATAGTTCCTGTAATAATATGAGATCATGGAGGCTTTGAACTGAGTTTTTACTGGACAGTTAATACTTGTCATTAGTACCATTGTATTCAGGCTGTAACTACAAGTCTCCAACATTAATTATCAGTTTATAATTGTAGTCATTGTGACAATTAAAGCAGCAGAAGCTGATCAGAGATCTCCTGAAGGATTTGATGCTGAAGGATGAATTCAGATTCAGAAATCATGAGCAAACCTGATGTTTCACAGCAACATAAATGATCCAACTCTGCAACATGTTCCTGAAATAAAATATGGATCCTGCTGTGATCTTTAGTGAGCTTTTGTTGGCTGAGACAGAAGAATTGTTCTGATTATATTATTTAAGAATCTGTGTGGAGAGATGTGAAACTGTGTCTCAGTCTATATGTGTCTGTAAGAATCTCTAAATATTGATTCTGTTCTTTTATTAATGAGTTAAAGTATATTTATGTTTAATAGTCGGAGCTTCAACAGACTCACGCTTCATAAAACCTGTGACTGTGTGTTGATCTGCTCCCATCAGGCCCAATAACTGTGGAGCCGACCAGCACCAAGAAGCTCACAGTGATTTTAACCTTCATGTTTCTGGACAGTAGTCAGTGGTGGAAGAAGTACTCGGATACTTTACTGAAGTGAAAGTAGCAGAAACACAAAGTAAAAATACTCTGTTACAAGTAAAAGTCCACTTGAGTAAAAGTGTAAAAGTATCAGTAAAAGTATTGTGAAGAAGTTTTATATTTTATCAGATGATCCTGTGTTTTTACTGTCAGATCAAAGTGATGGACTGTAACTAAGTCCATTTATTTCTTCACTGCTGGGACCAGAACCAGAAGCAGCCTCTGAGCTGTGGAGCCCAGCAGGAGGAAACTGGACCTGAGATCAGAGCTCACATCACTGTTCCTGCTCACATTCATCCCAGTGGAGTTTTCATGTGAAACAAGTTCAGATTTCAGGAGCAGACTCACCTTTAGTTGTTCTGTGTGAGCTGTGAGGTCCAGTCTGCTGTTTATCATCTGCACTGACCTTCTGACTGATGCACTCACTTTGTATCTGTTTCAGGGTGGCCCACTGAAGCGATTACTGGTTTTGTAGTTCTTAGCCTCCTTTTAGTTGCTGCTGTTGTTGGTGGTGGGCTTTGCATCAACCATTTCAGAAAAGAAAATCAGAAGAAGAGTAAGTTTAAATATTGTATCAACAGATTCATGATGAGCAACAACACAACTCATTATTTACATTTATCTCATGTTTTGAGTCTTGACAGTTGTTTTATTTTCTCAGACATTAATCATCTTGTTGGTATTTACATTTGTGATTTTCTTGAATATAACTTTGTTTTCTTTCCTGCAGATGAGGAGATAAGACACCTACGGTCTCAACCCAGTTCAGCAACACCACTGACCACTGGATCCATCTGATCCAAACAGTAACCAGCTCTACATGTGCTGTGAAGTTCTCTGCTGTGTGTTTCCACCATGCTGGATGATGGTGAGGACATTTTGTCTGGTCTTCTCTTATTTCAGGCAGTTTGAGGATTAAAACTTGGTTTTAAAGTTTAAATTAATTTCAGGTTCAGGTTGTGTTGAGGCAGATAGTTGAGATGGAAGCAAGATAAAAAAATGTTGGCATGTTTCTCATTAACACGACCTCAATCTGTCCCTGAACTAAACCAACTGTTTTTATACTCTGACCTCACAATCTGAACCTTATCAGAAGTATTGAGAAGAGTATTATAACAGCATGTCTGCTTGATGATCTACACAGCAAACTCACAGTTAATATACAAAATATACACATATACAGTCCTCGACTTTATCTCACAGCACTCAGTCACAAATAGTGTTTAGGTCAAGTGGAGGACACAGAATCCTGTCATTAGGGACTTAATGAAACCAGAACAAGACCGTCCAAGTTTTATATACGTGTTCAGAGCCGAGGGGCTCGGACCAAAAAAGTGCCGTCACACGTCGCTGGTTCGATCCCCGGCTCCTCCCGTCCACATGTCCAAGTGTCCTCGAGCAACAGGCTGAAGCCCAAACTGCTCCCGATGGTCAGACCAGCACCTTGTATGGTAGCTCACTGCCATCGGTGAGTGAGTGAGTGAGTGAGTGAGTGAGTGAGTGAGTGAGTGAGTGAGTGAATGGATGAATGAGGGCAGCAGTGCTGTATAAATGCCGTCTATTGACCAAATATTATCAGACTGCTTGTGGCGCTTAAAGCTCCTGACTGAGCTCCACATGTGCTTTAAAACCATCAGACTTCACTGAACTAAAGCTGCTGTTAACACTGTCAGTCAGTGTGAACACTTTGTAGCTACAAGTAAATATAATGTGACTTTTATATTTTATATTGGTGTTATTGTCATTACTTGGGACTTATGGAAGGCCAAAAAAAATATTCCCATGTTAAATCATAATTATGAGATAAAAACATCAAAATTATGAAAAAATCATTAAAATATGAGAGAGAAAATTTGAAATTATGAGATCATATATTATTGTGGTAATTGCGCAATTAAAGTCTAAATTATGAGGAAACATCATAATTATGAGATAAAACTCTAAAATTTTAATCTCATAATCATGATTTACCGTGGGAATATTTCATTTTTTTGGTTTTCATTATTTATTGTCTTCACCTGTCAGAAATGATGTCCTGCTTCTTTGTATTTGTTAAGGTTCTGATCCAGAGTCTGTCAGGTCCAGTTACACACTGAACTCTACACTCAGTGTCCAGTTTATTAGGTACAGCGAGCTGAAGCTGATGCAGTCTGATACAACAGTCGTGCAGTAAATCCTCCTTCATGAAGGTTTAATGTTCAGTTTGTTGTTCAAAGATTCGACTTCATGATCAGTTTGCAGGCTGCAGTTTGTGCAGCTGTTGAACTGTTGTGTCTTATTCTGGCAGCTGTTTTTATTATTTATCAGAGTTCATGTATGTTTCTGTTGTTCACTGATGATGCACTTGTAGTGTTTCATGTCACTTCAGGCAGCGCTTCATCATTTCTATACAAACGTTTGAATAAAACATGAAAAATGTCAAAACTGTGTGTTGTGACTGTTTCTGATGTTTCTGTGTTCAAACTGTGATCGAAGAAATAAAAGTGAT
>NC_133220.1:3475672-3511335 GCF_040436345.1 Pagrus major
ACACATGTCATACAATTATACATAGCAATACAATAAGACAAAACAAAATAAGTAACAATAACAAAATGACCAAAGAAAACAAAAAAAGGAAAAAAAAATAAACCAAAGACAAGACAGCCAGAGGCGTTACAGTTCACTTACACAAAATTTCTCCATAATAGAGTACGTTCTGGTAGCTTTCTTGTTTTTAAGGTCCTTGATTGTGGCAGCATAACGATGCAGCTCATGTTTAAATGGTACAATGTTCGGTTTAGATTTGGCCCATTTATTTTTGTGGATGTGAAATTTCCCTAGGCTCAAGATTAACTGACAGAAAAAGCAAAAGTCTTTATCTTGATCTTCATAGTAAATAAAACTATGTTTTTCCTGGAAACTGATCGTTCTTCCTGTTTTAACTTGCACAAAGTGTTGGACATCATTCCAAAAAGATTTACTGTATGCACAATGATAAAATAAGTGAGAAATAGTTTCATCTTCAAGTTCACAAAAATCACACACATATTCAATGTCTAACTTAAATCTTTCAAGGGTTTTCTTTACAGGGTAAATTTGATGTAAGATTTTAAACGAGACTTCTTTCACCTTGTTATTGAGACAAAACTTCTCACCAACCAGCCATGCTTTATTCCAGTTAATATCTCCAAATTGTGCGGACCAGTTAATTTGTCCTCTAGGCAGATTTCTTGACTGTAAGCAGCTTCTCAAGAATCTGTTAGGGCAGGATTTTTTTTATAACGTCAACTCCGCCCACAAAAATATCACAATTATAATTTTCTGGAACAACAGTGATTCTTTCTGTTCCTTTAAAAAGCTGTAGCACACCTTGAGGTAGTGCATCAAAAACCACTGCATATTGTTTTGGTGTGACTGGGAATTGAAATTTTAACAAAAATTCTTCATAAGAAAGTAAGAGACCATGTTCATTAATAAGTTGGTCAACTAATAGAATTTTAGCTCCATCCAGTCCTCGTAGAACAATGATCGGTTTTTGTAAAGAATATCTTCATTGTTCCAAATATAATAACTGGTTGGCGAGAAATTATGTTTATAGATCAGCTTCCAGGACAACAAGGCTTGTTTATGAAAATTTGAAAGTTTAACAGGAAGTTTTTCAACTTTGTAGTTACATTTCAACATAAAGCGTATACCACCTAATGAGTTAAATACATGTGTAGCAAAAGAGTTCCAGAAGTTGTTCTTCCGTCTACATAAATTATTTAACCAGTTAATCTTGAAAGAGTGATTTAACATTTCAAAGGTTAACACATCCAAACCACCATCTCTCTTGGAGTTACACAAGATATCCTTTTTTAAATAATGGCATCTATTCTTCCAAATAAAGTTGAATAACATTTGATCTAATTTCTTAGACACTAATGCAGGCATTTCTAGTGCTAGTGATAAGTATACAGATCTTGATATTCCTTCGGCTTTAGATAACAAAGTCCGACCATTTAAAGACAGATCCCTCATTAACCACATATTGAATTTTCTTTGTATCTGTTGAGTTATTGGTTCAAAGTTCATCTCAGAGCGTCTGTTCTCATTTTTTTCAAGCACTACACCCAGATATGTCACAGTTTGTTTGATAGGAATATCACTCAGTTTCTTTCTGAAGAAGTCGGTGTTTCTCCTGGTCTGTTCTGTAACACGGTGCAACATGACGGAAACAACAGTTTCAGACAATATGAACATAATTATGCTTATTCCAGTTCAGCCAGTAGTTTCCCTTATAATCTACAAACTAGACGGTTAATTGAAATGAGCTCTGGTACAAGGAAAACAGAATAAAATGAGGTTTCAGGTAAAAGCATTTTTGAAAACATCCATTTTTAAAATGAAGACATTTATTAGTTTACAGACCGGATGACAAAACTGAGTCACTGACACAAGTAATGAACACTTGATCTCTGTTTGAATACTTTGAATAACAACACTTGAATGTAAATACAATCACTTTATACATGAATTCAACTGTCAATGAACTAAAAAAACAAACTACAAAACACTACAGACACCGCTACATGTGCTTAAAACGTCATGTGACACCGTTGACAGTGTGTATAGTTATGATGACACGGTAGATCCCACAGCTCTCCTTAAAGGTTTACGCCACCAATTTTACACTTTCATGGCTTTATTCTGCTTTTTTGGCCTTTGCAGTCGTTCTCCCCAAGACCTAAGTGTAAACTTGGTGGAGCCACTCTAATTGATCACCAGTAGAGACATTAGGTTTGATAAACAATATTTGTCTCTGTGGTTTTGAGTTTTTGTACAATTATCTCTGCAGTCTGTGGGACTGCTGAAGTCTTTTCCTTCAGTGAGATGTCCTCACACATCTTGAACAACAGTCCATGATCTTTTGATGATCTTCTCTTACACATTGGACAGTCCTGTATCTGTTTGTCTGTCCACCAGTTCTGCAGACAGAGTTCACAGAAGCTGTGGCTGCATGACAGGACGACAGGGTCTTTAAAGACGTCCTGACAGATAGGACAGGAGAGATCCTCCTCTGTATGTGAGTCCATTTTCTCCTGCTGAAAACACAGCGAGCCGGTACAGTCTCTTCCTCGTGGCTCCACACTGATACTTACTTTTACTTCAAGTCGTGTTTTCAGTAAAACTCACATTCAGTGTGGAGCTGGAGCAGTTTTCAGTGTTTTGGTCGTCCCTCTTCTTGCTGTCATTGGGTGGGGGGACTGTGGTGGTGTCGGTAGTGACTGGAGGTCCTTCATCAAACTCTGGCAGAAGTCAGAGTAAAGCCAGTCCTGCGACTGATTGAAGAAGTTTGATTTCAGAATCTGAGAGAAAAATGACAAAACAGGACAAAAGAAAACAAATCAGTGAGGTAGTGGCCAAAACCTAAACACAGACCAGTCTGCTGCCTGACAAGACAGTTAAAATAAGTAAATATTAGCTTTAATGAAGACATTTTCCTAATCCAACATAACAGTTAACTACTGTTTATTACACGTGAATGAATGCCAGTCTCCAAAACTACCGGCGACTAAGTACAACGCGTGCATTTAAAGGCAGAATCTAAAATACACACATTTCTAAATGAGGTTCTGAACGCAGATTCACCGCAGCGTCACTCTCCCGTTAGAGCGCGTTGACTGAATGCTTCTGCACCAGACTCCCTTTAAATTACACTTAAAAAGATTTTTAACAAGATTTTTAAAAGGGATACGTTACTAAAAAACCTCAACACACAAGAAAAACATGTGTGAAGGCTCGTTCTGCAATTCCGCGTGAAATACGTCACTCTTAGCACCAGAAAAGCTCAAAGTCCTTAAAAATCCCCACGTGAAACCGCCTGTCTGTCTTTAAATCACAAACACTGCAACAAAGACACGCACAGCTCAACACCCAGCCATGAAGGTGCACGTCACATAACATTTAACATCCCAAAAATTCACCTGCGTGCAAGCTGCCTTACCTGAATGTCCTCACAGACGTGGTGGTGTTGGGGAGGTTCAACATGAAGAAGAATAAAACAATAAAATCCACCGAGAGAGACGCGAAAGTTGAATCATCTGCTGACGTGAAATGTTCTGCGAGTAAAGTTAAAGTTGGAGAAGAGCAGCGTGGTGTTTGTGCCCTGCTGCTGCTTCTCATCCTCCTCTGCGACGTTTACTGCCCCCCCCCCCGTACTATAATGGACTATTCCATGAGTCATCCGCGACCGCGACCGCAGCTCGGAAGTGATGTGCTGCGGTTTGTTTACGAGAGAGGTGTACAGTCGGAGTTCTGGTAAAATGAAGCGTAATTATCCAAGCGGGTCTAATAAGAGGAAAACGCGAGAAGAAACTAAAAAGAAAAACGCCAAGTTTTTTTACTGTGCCACCACCGGTTGACACAAATAATAACATTAATGTCAAGGAAGACGTCGTTGCGTTGTTGAGGAGCTACAATCAGCTGTTCCCGAGTCCGATAGTGCAGACAACCCAGTAGAATTGGTGGAGGAGCGACTGATGCAGACGAAGATATAGTGGTGAATAGGCCAAATAGCCACCCTTCTTCTGACCATGAACGTGATGTTGACCTACTCCCTCTCGAGCTCTCTACATGAGTTGCTTTACACAATGTTAATAATTACCATTTCATTATTACAACCTCACTCCCATACACCCACTCTCTACTAGTCCAACTAAGCTCTCCCTCTCTCTCTCTCTCTCTCTCTCTCTCACACACACACACACACACTCCCTGTCTCTCTCTCTCTCGCTCTCTCTCACACACACACACACTCCCTGTCTCTCTCTCTCTCGCTCTCACTCACACACACACACACTCCCTGTCTCTCTCTCTCTCGCTCTCACACACACACACACACACTCCCTGTCTCTCTCTCGCTCTCACTCACACACACACACACACACACACTCCCTGTCTCTCTCTCGCTCTCACTCACACACACACACACACACTCCCTGTCTCTCTCTCGCTCTCACTCACACACACACACACACACACACTCCCTGTCTCTCTCTCTCTCGCTCTCACTCACACACACACACACACACACACTCCCTGTCTCTCTCTCGCTCTCACTCACACACACACACACACACACACTCCCTGTCTCTCTCTCGCTCTCACTCACACACACACACACACACACACTCCCTGTCTCTCTCTCTCTCGCTCTCACTCACACACACACACACACACACACTCCCTGTCTCTCTCTCGCTCTCACTCACACACACACACACACACACTCCCTGTCTCTCTCTCGCTCTCACTCACACACACACACACACTCCCTGTCTCTCTCTCGCTCTCACTCACACACACACACACACACACACTCCCTGTCTCTCTCTCTCTCGCTCTCACTCACACACACACACACACACACACTCCCTGTCTCTCTCTCTCTCGCTCTCACACACACACATACAGACTCCCCGTCTCTCTCTCTCTCTCTCTTTCTCCCACTAACTCACTCACTAATAATTCATCTTTGCAAACCCTCACTCTCTCCATCCCCTTCCTCTCACACACCATACTACTACTGTAGTTGAGCATACATTGCTTTGTAATTTATTTGTAATACATTGCACAGTAATTTGTAGTTATTGTTATATTGTAATTTCATAATTGCAATCTCATTCACTCTCTGTCTCTTTTTCTCTCACTTACACTCTCTCTCTCTCTCTCTCTCTCACACACACACACACACACACACACACAAACAGACACACAAAAACATAATTAATCCTTGCAAACCCTGCTTTATCCCCATCTCAATCCCTTCCTCTCATACACACTTTGTATACTACTGTTGTATGACTGTTTGCATACATTGTTTCGCAATTGCTATTGTTATATTGTAATTGTTAATTTTGTAAGTGCAATTTCACTCACACTTTACGCACAGTCTCACTTACTCATTCACTCACACACCATGGGCGTAGGTTTCTATATAGATGGTCGTGACATGTCACAACCAATGTTCGAGGATTGCAAAATAGTCACTACCAATATTTGTCTGCTGCTGAGCCAGTAGTAACGTTAGTGAGTGGTAGTAGTGAGCATCTTCCAAACTGTGTCTTGAAATGGATAAGAGGAAGAAACAGCTGAGAAACAGCGATTAAAAAGTTGAAGTCTCTGGAGGTGGAGGCTGCTAAATGTGCGAAGTTGACGGAGCTTTTTGGTGCCGGGACCAGTGACACCGACCCGCCAGCAGCCACAGGTGCTGCTGCGCCGGGAGACGAGGGAGGAGGACCTGACGATGATGAGCGAGTGGAGGCAGACAGGGTCAGTAACGTTAGCCTGGGGCTGGCTCGGCTAAATGTTTGAGACATGTCCAAAACAAAGTAAAAAAACGTTTTTACATTGAATGTGATGCGACCTCACTAACTGCATACTGATGAACGCAGCTGCCGCTAATGCTAACGCAGCTGCCGCTAATGCTAACGTAGCTGCCGCTAATGCTAACGTAGCTGCCGCTAATGCTAACGCAGCTGCCGCTAATGCTAACGTAGCTGCCGCTAATGCTAACGCAGCTGACGCTAATGCTAACGTAGCTGCCGCTAATGCTAACGTAGCTGCCGCTAATGCTAACGCAGCTGCCGCTAATGCTAACGTAGCTGCCGCTAATGCTAACGTAGCTGCCGCTAATGCTAACGTAGCTGCCGCTAATGCTAACGCAGCTGCCGCTAATGCTAACGTAGCTGCCGCTAATGCTAACGCAGCTGCCGCTAATGCTAACGTAGCTCCTCAGGGACTGAAGTCGTTATTTTCTAACTTTGACAGTCTAACATGTGGCAGCACATCAGCCCAGAGTTAAAGGGCTGTGACTGTTGGTAGTTGTGGTTGATTTTGTTCAAATACGCCGAATTGTGATATTATGGGTTATTATTGTTCAGATGATTTAGCTAAGCTAGCTAACAGATGCTAACGTCAGCGGTCTCTTGTTGCCATAGCAACAGTAAACATTCACGTGGCCTGATGAGCTGTAAACAGAGATACAAAACACAAGTAAACCTATAGCAAATAATAAGTTTAATTTGCAATATTTACCATTGAATTTATTGTAATCTTTCAATTCATTTATTGTTTACTGAGGTGATAACTATCTAACAGGTATAATTTGTGTGTAAATTTACTTTTACTGTAGTTTTCAAATGGCTGTGTATAGTGTTAGTGTATAGTCTTGAGCATTTTCAGGTCACAAAGATCTGGCTTTTTTGCATTGGGAAACACTAGTAAAGTGTCCTAATGAAAACACGACAAAGCCATTTGACGACCTTGTTCATAAATGATGGTGTCAGGACTTTTTTTTATGACACACACACTTTCATTGATAGGAATACTTGGTTTTGAGGAATGACCTCTATTTTGAGCATGTGACATGCTTTTGCAGGTCATCAACAAGGTTTTGCAGTTTGTACTAATTGTTTTGAGAAATGCACCAACTGTTGTGCAAATGTAAGTAATGATGTGAGAAAAACTCCACCCCGTCTCTGGTTTTGGGTTCTTCCCGTTAGTCTCGTCCCACCCCTGGTCATAACATAACTTCTGTTGTGATTTGACACTATAATGAACAAAGATTGATTGGTTGATTGCTATAGCTGTCAGTTTTAGTCCTTGAGTTCATAGCTACGTGCTTTATTTGTTAACTGCTATCAAGGAATATGACTCTCCTTTGTAGTATGTGTGAGAAAGGACGCCACGAGATTTGTGGACTTCTACGTGGTGTCCGCTGATAATGTAGTGGGCTGGTCTGGACAGAAAATGCCAGAGCTGAATTTTTGTCCCAGTCCACCCCTGCCGCCCACTACTCTAACTTTTCCCTCCGCAACCAATCAGCGCTTAGTGAATTCAGTGACAGGACTGTTAAAAGTTCCTGTGAGTCAGCCAGACTCACAGGCAGAGGCGGCGCCAGGGTCGGGCTTGCTTAGGGGATAGCCCCATCGTCATAGCCGGTCTTAACATAGAGGCATAGGTAGGCGGTTGCTTGGGGCCCCTCCACCAGCGCCTACCACACTGTTGGTGTTTAGTCCTGATGCTGTGTCACTCTCTGTGCTGAGGTAGAGGACATATACATATACATATATATATATATATATATATATATATATATATATATATATATATATATATACATATATATATATACGTAGCCTATGAATGATATGGGAAAGCTGAGATATGGAGTATTAACAGTAATACACTTTAACTGCACGTTAACACTGATGTAAACTTTAACAAATATAAACTGTGACACAATAAACCAAAGTCTTACAACTGCCCTATTACTTATAAAGGGGATGGAAATCTAACAGCATTTTAACTAACATTCTTGATGGAATGATGGGGCTATCCCCTAAGCAAGCCCGACCCTGGCGCCGCCTCTGCCTGTGAGTCTGGCAGACTCACAGGAACTTTTAACAGTCCTGCAGAGATAATTGTACAAAAACTCCAAACCACAGAGACAAATATTGTTTATCAAACCTAATGTCTCTACTGGTGATCAATTAGAGTAGCTCCACCAAGTTTACACTTAGGTCTTGGGGAGAACGACTGCAAAGGCCAAAAAAGTAGAATAAAGCCATGAAAGTGTAAAATTGGTGGAGTTTCCCTTTAAGGAGAGCTGTGGGATCTACCGTGTCATCATAACTATACACACTGTCAACGGTGTCACATGACGTTTTATGCACATGTAGCGGTGTCTGTAGTGTTTTGTAGTTTGTTTTTTTAGTTCATTGACGGTTGAATTCATGTATAAAGTGATTGTATTTACATTCAAGTGTTGTTATTCAAAGTATTCAAACAGAGATCAAGTGTTCATTACTTGTGTCAGTGACTCAGTTTTGTCATCCGGTCTGTAAACTAATAAATGTCTTCGTTTTAAAAATGGATGTTTTCAAAAATGCTTTTACCTTAAAACTCATTTTATTCTGTTTTCCTTGTACCAGAGCTCATTTCAATTAACCGTCTAGTTTGTAGATTATAAGGGAAACTACTGGCTGAACTGGAATAAGCATAATTATGTTCATATTACCTGAAAGTGTTGTTTCCGTCATGTTGCACCGTGTTACAGAACAGACCAGGAGAAACACCGACTTCTTCAGAAAGCCTTTGGGGACAACTGCAGTTTGTACAAATAGAATAGAATAGATATACTTTACTGATCCCAAGCTGGGAAATTAAGGTGTAGCAGCAGCATTACACACAGAGACGAATGACAACACAGTGAAATAAAAAGAACAACCTGGGCATATTAACATAATATAAAATGTAATATAAAACAATGTATATATGCAAAAAATATGTATAAAAATGTATAAATGAGCAGTGTTGGTGTATACACAAGCAGTATTAATGGTAGTGCAAAATAAAGTACAAGGTGCAGTGAACAGATGAGGTGCAGAACAGTGTAAAACATATAAAGTGCGTAGAGACTGTATGTTATGACCAGAGTTTTAGCTGTTGTTGTACAGTGTGATGGCACGTGGCAGTAAAGATTTCCTGTATCTGTCCCTTCGACAGCGGAGCTGAAGCAGCCTGTGAGAGAAGGTACTCCGCTGTCTGTCTACTGTGTGGTGGAGAGGGTGCTGATCATTGTCCATGATGGATAAAAGTTTCTTCAGCGTTCTCCTCTCCACCACAGTATCAGCCTGGGAGGCTGGCTCCCAGGCTTCTTGATGATTTCATCAAGTCTGTTAGTGTCGCTGGCTCTGATGCTGCTGCCCCAACACTCAGCAGCAAAGAACAAAACAAAAACAACAGACTGGTAGAAGATCTCCAACATCTTGCTGCACACGTTGAAGGATCTCAGCTTCCTCAGGTGACATTAACTTTCGAAATGTCCCTGATGAGTTTAAGGCGCAGTAACATTAACTTCCGTCGACTCAGCTGTTTACTGATTATTAAACAATGCTACTATCGTCTGAAGTCAGCGAGCAAGTTAACACTCCGCTCCAACATTGGACACTGTGGTTCCGCTACAGTATTAATAAATGTCTCTCTTGGGTCTCGGTCCGGTCGGATCCAGACAACTTGCCTCTCGACCCCCCTCACAGAGGGCAGGCACAGTGCAACGAGCCAGGAACCCAGAAGAAAGGCCTCTCCAGTATTTAATAGCCTTTGCTATGAGGTGGGTGGTGGTGCGTTCAAGAACGGCACAACTCTCTGACACAAACTTCCACCACAAGATTCCAGATGTGGGAAAATCTGTCACACAATTAGTTTCTACCACGTCGCCATCGCCACAATGTTGTTGTGCAATGTGGAGACACAACGTAACTCTGGTACCTAAACATTTCATCCCAACACGTTTACTACTCTGTGCAGCTGTGGAGACACCGTGTGGACAGTGAAAGCACCACGACTGGTCCCCTGAGGTTGTTAGTGTCTTCTCTTCTCTTTCTGATGCAGGTGAGGATTAATGTGAAGTACATTAAAACAAAAAGATCAGTTGTCCTTTTCGAGTATCGACAGCTGGCATCAAATGTCTGGTCTGTAGTGCTTTTTAACATGTTTATTCATTTAAATCTGCTCAGACTGGATTTTATTCAGGCACATATTTTGTTAAATGAGAAAGGGTTTTGAAAAAAGTATTGTTTTGGTATCCTTACTTAAATTAAGATATCATATTGAATGTAGAATTGAACACTTTTAAATGATATCTGGCCCCGCTGCAGTGTGTGTGTGTGTGTGTGTGTGTGTGAGAGAGTGTAACACTGTAACATGATGGATTTACAAAAAGCTCATCAAACCTGATCTCGTCCTTTAACAAAGCAATTCTACTGTTTAACGGCCAATCATCACTGCAGAGGACACATTTATTGTTACTCTGCAAACTTTACAGCGTTTTCTTCAAACTCATGGATTTATTACTCAAACCAGCCTCATAGGACTGTATTTTACTGCCTCACTCTTATCGGGAACAAAGTGATGCCAGGTGATAATTGTACAAAAACTCAAAACCACAAAGACAAGAGTACTACTGCAAAGGCCAAAAAAGTAGAATAAAGCCATGAAAGTGTAAAATTGGTGGAGTAAACCTTTAAGGAGAGCTGTGGGATCTACCGTGTCATCATAACTATACACACTGTCAACGGTGTCACATGACGTTTTAAGCACATGTAGCGGTGTCTGTAGTGTTTTTTTAGTTCATTGACGGTTGAATTCATGTATAAAGTGATTGTATTTACATTCAAGTGTTGTTATTCAAAGTATTCAAACAGAGATCAAGTGTTCATTACTTGTGTCAGTGACTCAGTTTTGTCATCCGGTCTGTAAACTAATAAATGTCTTCATTTTAAAAATGGATGTTTTCAAAAATGCTTTTACCTTAAAACTCATTTTATTCTGTTTTCCTTGTACCAGAGCTCATTTCAATTAACCGTCTAGTTTGTAGGTTATAAGGGAAACTACTGGCTGAACTGGAATAAGCATAATTATGTTCATATTACCTGAAAGTGTTGTTTCCGTCATGTTGCACCGTGTTACAGAACAGACCAGGAGAAACACCGACTTCTTCAGAAAGCCTTTGGGGACAACTGCAGTTTGTACAAATGAGGTTCACTTCCCACATTTTCAAACGGTGCCCAATTTGGTGCCCGAGGCAAGATTTTGGCTGGCGCCCGCTCACATCACAGTCAATTTCACAATCAGTTTTCATACACTCACACAGAAACTACATGTATGTATTCAAGATTTTATTTCTTTTAAGTCAAAAATATCACACCAAATAAAAACTGAAGAAAGAAACAAGTGATACATTAAAAATACAATATAAATAAGGTATTGCACAAACATATTAAAGAATATTCTATTTACCTACAAAATAAAAACAGTCTGTATTCTTTGGGAGGAAACCTTTTGCAGCAGAAGCAGAACAAGCTGTCATTCTTGTTTGAGTACATCAGCCAGCTTCTTTTGATTTCTTCCCCACTGACTGAGACTCTGGTAAAAAAGTCATGTGGACACTTTCTCCCATCTTTGTTTTGGGGAAATGTGTGACTGTTTTTTATTTGAAATGGTCGTCTGTGAACTAACTCCTTTCTTACTGTGTTAGTTAGAAGAGATGTCCAGTCAGCAGGTCTACTGGTGCAGCCTTTAGTCCTGATGCTGTGTCCCTCTCTGTGCTGAGGTAGAGGACAGGAGCACCTGATGCTGTGTCACTGGCGGTGAAATATTTTAAAAGTGCATCTGAAGAGAGAAGAGAAGTATATGTGACCACTGGATGTTACATTTCAATAAAAAACAGATGCTTGGTTTGTGCTGTACGTAAGACTAATATAGACTAAAGTAAAGTGCAGTGAAACTTATATATAGCTACATATATATATATATATATATATATATATATATATATATATATATATATATATATATATATGAACTGTGACACAATAAACCAAAGTCTCACAACTGCCCTGTTTCTTATAAAGTGGATGGAAAAGTAACAGCATTTTAACTGACATACAAGCAGGAAAACACAGTGAACAGGTTAAAATAACACCTGAACAGGTGACGTTAACTTTCCAAATGTCCCTGATGAGTTTAAGGTGCAGTAACATTAACTTCCGTCGACTCAGCTGTTTACTGATTATTAAACAATGCTACTATCGTCTGAAGTCAGCGAGCAAGTTAACACTCTGCTCCAACAACGGTAACTACGATTCATTAAACTATTTCATTCACTTCATCACATTGACGTCACTGTACCTCTTTCTTTTTCACGTGTTTCTTCCTCTGCTTTCCTTCTTCTCCTTCCCTGGACGCCGGATGGTTTCAGTCTTTTGGACATTGTGGTTCCGTCCAGTATCAATAAATCTCTCTCTTGGTCTTTGGGTCACGGTCCGGTCAGATCCAGGCAACTCGCAATGTGCGACCGCCCACATTGCCCATAGCAAAAACAAAAAAGTGTGGTGTGTTAGACATTAGACTGCATCAGCCGCCGACCAGACTTTGTGAACAGTAAACGTCGGAGAGGAGGATGAGAAGCAGCAGCAGGACACAAACACCACGCTGCTCTTCTCCAACTTTAACTTTACTCACAGAACATTTCACGTCAGCAGATGATTCAACTTTCGCGTCTCTCTCGGTGGATTTTATTGTTTTATTCTTCTTCATGTTGAACCTCCCCAACACCACCACGTCTGTGAGGACATTCAGGTAAGGCAGCTTGCACGCAGGTGACTTTTTTTTTGGGATGTTAAATGTTACGTGACGTGCACCTTCATGGCTGGGTGTTGAGCTGTGCGTGTCTTTGTTGCAGTGTTTGTGATTTAAAGACAGACAGGCGGTTTCACGTGGGGATTTTTAAGGACTTTGAGCTTTTCTGGTGCTAAGAGTGACGTATTTACGCGGAATTGCAGAACAAGTCTTCACACATGTTTTTCTTGTATGTTGAGGTTTTTTAGTAACGTGTCGCTTTTAAAAATCTTGTTAAAAAATCTTTTTAAGTGTAATTTAAAGGGAGTCTGGTGCAGAAGCGTGCAGTCAACGCGCTCTAACGGGAGAGTGACGCTGCGGTGAATCTGCGTTCAGAACCTCATTTAGAAATGTGTGTATTTTAGATTCTGCCTTTAAATGCACTTGTACTTAGTCGCCGGTAGTTTTGGAGACTGGCATTCATTCACGTGTAATAAACAGTAGTTAACTGTTATGTTGGATTAGGAAAATGTCTTCATTAAAGCTAATATTTACTTATTTTAACTGTCTTGTCAGGCAGCAGACTGGTCTGTGTTTAGGTTTTGGCCACTACCTCACTGATTTGTTTTCTTTTGTCCTGTTTATCTTAAATTTTGTTTTCCTCCTTGTGAGAGTTTTGATTTCTAGTCTTCTGTTTTCCTTGTTTCTAGTGTTATTGTCCCTCCCTTTTTATGTGTGTTTTCCCTCTTTTTGGAAGTTTTATTCTTCCCCGATTTTCTAGCCAGGCCTCTAAGAGATAGTGAGTTTTATAGCTTGTACAGAAGGTCACTCAGCTCGCATGTAGTGTTCACGTGAACCCGCGGTATTCCTAACCAATCAGATCACCTGGCTGAGTGATCGATCGTTTCTGATCACGGAGGGAGAGCAGCGGAGGAGCCGTCATAGTCGGGAGTCGGGACTCACTCATTCATTCATCCTTCATTCATTCAGATTGTGCGTCCATGAGACTGTAAGTGTTCAAGTTGTTTTGTTTATTGTTGAGGACGTATGTTTATGTGGCGGTTAATATTCGCACGGGCCGCCCGGTCCATTTATTAATATGTGACGGCGTCGCCGGAGTTAATTGTTTATATTTTGCCGCCTGCGAGGGATAATAAATAATTAAGGGACCGTCACTCAATTGTTGCATGCCTTTTCAGTGTGCACTGCTTTCAGGGATGTGTTTAATGATTGCATTGTGTTAAATGAATGCATACATTACTGTATCAATATTTCTTTATTAATATTATATAATTTGTTTGTTTATGCCACATTTTATGTTCATAATAATGCAATAATAACCATGCATATAATTCATTTTCATTTATGTTTCTTTTAATTCTCTGTAGAAACCACACACAAGTAAAATCAAGCATCTGATAAATAAATGAGTGGCATGAGAGGAAGTGTGTGCATCATTGACTGAAATATCATAATTTCAACTGTTCTGGCAGGACAGCCTGTGGCGATTGCAGATAGACAGTTAAAAAGAATCAGCTCAATTCATTAAAGGGTCTCAAATCTGCACCTATTTCACATAGCTTATTCATTTGTCACTCTTCAAAGACTGAGCCGAATTCAATAAAGTGTGCTTATAGTGATATCCACTGCATCTGAGTCCTCATTTTCGTCCAGGCCTGACATACTCTGACTTCTGCCAGAAAAAATCTTTTTAGGTGTGATTTAAAGGGAGTCTGGTGCAGAAGCATTCAGTCAACGTGCTCTAACGGGAGAGTGACGCTGCGGTGAATCTGCGTTCACAACCTCATTTAGGTGTTTGTTTTTTTTCACCTAAATACCTGAAAAAAATCACTTGGTTTCCCGAAAAAAGATTTGTCTCACACATGAATTTTTTTTTCTTCACTTGGTTTCCCGAAAAAAAGAGAGGAGAAGAAATTAGCTGGTTTCACATATAAAGAAATGTTTTTCCTGGAAAAAATTATTTCATCCAGTTTCACACATGAACATTTTTTTTTCCTGAAAATGATTTTTTTCCCCTGGAACACATCAAAACAAAAATTCAGTCGGTTTCACAAATTCATTTGTTGTTTTCCTGAAATTGTTTCTCCTTCACTTAGTTTCCCGAAAGTTTAAAAAAAAAAAAAATAGCCGGTTTCACATATGAAGAAAATACAGTCAGTTGCCCCCTCAGTTGCACTTGTACTTAGTCGCCGGTAGTTTTGGAGACTGGCATTCATTCACGTGTCATAAACAGTAGTTAACTGTTATGTTGGATTAGGAAAATGTCTTCATTAAAGCTAATATTTACTTATTTTAACTGTCTTGTCAGGCAGCAGACTGGTCTGTGTTTAGGTTTTGGCCACTACCTCACTGATTTTTCTTTTGTCCTGTTTTGTCATTTTTCTCACAGATTCTGAAATCAAACTTCTTCAATCAGTCGCAGGACTGGCTTTACTCTGTCACACCGAGGTTTTTTGTGAGGTTTGTCTTGTCTTGGGTTTTTGTCTCGTTACTTCCTGTTTTATTTTCAAATCTAACTCTCCTCTCGTCTCAGGTCACTTGCCCTTCCTCATGTGTCACCGGTCTGATTGTCTCACCTGATCCCTGATCGTTTCCACCTGTTCCCCATTTCCCTCATGTGTTTAAAGTCGGCGTCTTCCCTTTGTCTTGTGCCAAAGTGTTTCGTCCTTGTCCGTGCACCCAAGCCCTGAATCATCGTCATACTCAGTTTTGCCAAAGAGAATGTATTTGCCACGTAAGGTGTTTTATGCTTCCTCTTTATGAGGGATTTTTTGTTTAATCTTTTCTAGTTTAGTGTTCATTTTGTTGTTACTGCCTTTTGTCCTCCCGCTTGCGGAGTGATTTTTTGTTAGATAGTGTTAGATGGTAGTAGAGCCCCTGTTTAGGTGAGCCGTTTTCTTTAGTCCCGTTTATCTTAGATTTGGTTTTCCTCCTTCGGGAGCGTTTTGTGTTATTAATCTAGCCTTTTTGTTTTCCTCCTTGTGAGAGTTTTGATTTCTAGTCTTCTGTTTTCCTTGTTTCTAGTGTTATTGTCCCTCCCTTTTTATGCGTTTTCCCTCTTTTTGGAAGTTTTATTCTTCCCCGATTTTCTAGCCAGGCCTCTAAGAGATAGTGAGTTTTATAGCTTATTCATTTGTCACTCTTCAAAGACTGAGCCGAATTCAATAAAGTGTGCGTATAGTGATATCCACTGCATCTGAGTCCTCATTTTCGTCCAGGCCTGACATACTCTGACTTCTGCCAGAAAAAATCTTTTTAGGTGTAATTTAAAGGGAGTCTGGTGCAGAAGCGTGCAGTCAACGCGCTCTAACGGGAGAGTGACGCTGCGGTGAATCTGCGTTCAGAACCTCATTTAGAAATGTGTGTATTTTAGACTCTGCCTTTAAATGCACTTGTACTTAGTCGCCGGTAGTTTTGGAGACTGGCATTCATTCACGTGTAATAAACAGTAGTTAACTGTTATGTTGGATTAGGAAAATGTCATCATTAAAGCTAATATTTACTTATTTTAACTGTCTTGTCAGGCAGCAGACTGGTCTGTGTTTAGGTTTTGGCCACTACCTCACTGATTTGTTTTCTTTTGTCCTGTTTTGTCATTTTTCTCTCAGATTCTGAAATCAAACTTCTTCAGTCAGTCGCAGGACTGGCTTTACTCTGACTTCTGCCAGAGTTTGATGAAGGACCTCCAGTCACTACCGACACCACCACAGTCCCCCCACCCAGTGACAGCAAGAAGAGGGACGACCAAAACACTGAAACCTGCTCCAGCTCCACACTGAATGTGAGTTTTACTGAAAACACAACTTGAAGTAAAAGTAAGTATCAGTGTGGAGCCACGAGGAAGAGACTGTACCGGCTCGCTGTGTTTTCAGCAGCAGAAAATGGACTCACATACAGAGGAGGATCTCGCCTGTCCTATCTGTCAGGACGTCTTTAAAGACCCTGTCGTCCTGTCATGCAGCCACAGCTTCTGTGAACTCTGTCTGCAGAACTGGTGGACAGACAAACAGATACAGGACTGTCCAATGTGCAAGAGGAGATCATCAAAAGATCAACGACTGTTGTTCAAGATGTGTGAGGACATCTCACTGAAGGAAAAGACTTCTGCAGTCCCACAGACTGAAGAGGGAGGGAAGGCGAAAAAGGAAGTGAAAATGATGGTGTCTGTCTGCTGTTGTCCTGTGTGCAGAAGTGAAAATGATGGTGTCTGTGTCCCTGACTAGGGTAGGGGAATCTATCTAGCGAGGGAGGAGAGCGGGCGGCGACAGGCTTTATAAGCCGCCGACCAGACTTTGTGAACAGTAAACGTCGGAGAGGAGGATGAGAAGCAGCACCAGGACACAAACACCACGCTGCTCTTCTCCAACTTTAACTTTACTCACAGAACATTTCACGTCAGCAGATGATTCAACTTTCGCGTCTCTCTCGGTGGATTTTATTGTTTTATTCTTCTTCATGTTGAACCTCCCCAACACCACCACGTCTGTGAGGACATTCAGGTAAGGCAGCTTGCACGCAGGTGAATTTTTGGGATGTTAAATGTTATGTGACGTGCACCTTCATGGCTGGGTGTTGAGCTGTGCGTGTCTTTGTTGCAGTGTTTGTGATTTAAAGACAGACAGGCGGTTTCACGTGGGGATTTTTAAGGACTTTGAGCTTTTCTGGTGCTAAGAGTGACGTATTTCACGCGGAATTGCAGAACAAGTCTTCACACATGTTTTTCTTGTGTGTTGAGGTTTTTTAGTAACGTGTCGCTTTTAAAAATGTTGTTAAAAATCTTTTTAAGTGTAATTTAAAGGGAGTCTGGTGCAGAAGCGTGCAGTCAACGCGCTCTGACGGGAGAGTGACGCTGCGGTGAATCTGCGTTCAGAACCTCATTTAGAAATGTGTGTATTTTAGATTCTGCCTTTAAATGCACGCGTTGTACTTAGTCGCCGGTAGTTTTAGAGACTGGCATTCATTCACGTGTAATAAACAGTAGTTAACTGTTATGTTGGATTAGGAAAATGTCTTCATTACAGCTAATATTTACTTATTTTAACTGTCTTGTCAGGCAGCAGACTGGTCTGTGTTTAGGTTTTGGCCACTACCTCACTGATTTGTTTTCTTTTGTCCTGTTTTGTCATTTTTCTCTCAGATTCTGAAATCAAACTTCTTCAATCAGTCGCAGGACTGGCTTTACTCTGACTTCTGCCAGAGTTTGATGAAGGACCTCCAGTCACTACCGACACCACCACAGTCCCCCCACCCAGTGACAGCAAGAAGAGGGACGACCAAAGCACTGAAACCTGCTCCAGCTCCACACTGAATGTGAGTTTTACTGAAAACACGACTTGAAGTAAAAGTAAGTATCAGTGTGGAGCCACGAGGAAGAGACTGTACCGGCTTGCTGTGTTTTCAGCAGCAGAAAATGGACTCACATACAGAGGAGGATCTCTCCTGTCCTATCTGTCAGGACGTCTTTAAAGACCCTGTCGTCCTGTCATGCAGCCACAGCTTCTGTGAACTCTGTCTGCAGAACTGGTGGACAGACAAACAGATACAGGACTGTTCAATGTGTAAGAGGAGATCATCAAAAGATCAAGGACTGTTGTTCAAGATGTGTGAGGACATCTCACTGAAGGAAAAGACTTCAGCAGTCTCCACAGACCCTCTGCAGTCCCACAGACTCTCTGCAGTCTGCACAGACTAAAGGATTAACTCACACTGAAATGGACTGAAATACAACTTAAACTGTCCTGTGTTTTTAAATCTAACCTGCCGCTCTGTGTTTCATTTATTATCGAATGAGGCTTTTTATTTTGAACATTTTCACAAACACAGGAACAACTTAAGTAGGTCTGCATATATATTTCTGTATTGCTCCGCTATTTCTATTTATTGTAGACTAGTGAGCTGGCTGCCACATGATGTGAAAATATAAATGAATGCACATTTAGGTCGACAGGTTTTTTTGGCGAGGGACGGGGGAAGAGGACACATTTATCGTTACTCTGCAAACTTTACAGCGTTTTCTTTAAACTCATGGATTTATTACTCAAACCAGCCTCATAGGACTGTATTTTACTGTCTCACTCTTATCAGGAACAAAGTGATGCCAGGTGACCACAAAATAACTGTACAAAAACTCAAAACCACAAAGACACGAGAACTACTGCATAGGCCAACAAGGTGGAATAAAGCCATGTAATACTAAGTGTCAAATTGGTGGAGTTTCCCTTTAAGGAGAGCTGTGGGATCTACCGTGTCATCATAACTATACACACTGTCAACGGTGTCACATGACGTTTTAAGCACATGTAGTGGTGTCTGTAGTGTTTTTTTAGTTCATTGACGGTTGAATTCATGTATAAAGTGATTGTATTTACATTCAAGTGTTGTTATTCAAACAGAGATCAAGTGTTCATTACTTGTGTCAGTGACTCAGTTTTGTCATCCGGTCTGTAAACTAATAAATGTCTTCATTTTAAAAATGGATGTTTTCAAAAATGCTTTTACCTTAAACCTCATTTTATTCTGTTTTCCTTGTACCAGAGCTCATTTCAATTAACCGTCTAGTTTGTAGGTTATAAGGGAAACTACTGGCTGAACTGGAATAAGCATAATTATGTTCATATTACCTGAAAGTGTTGTTTCCGTCATGTTGCACCGTGTTACAGAACAGACCAGGAGAAACACCGACTTCTTCAGAAAGCCTTTGGGGACAAAGGCAGTTTGTACAAATAGAATAGAATAGATATACTTTATTGATCCCAAGCTGGGAAATTAAGGTGTAGCAGCAGCATTACACACAGAGACAATGACAACACATTGAAATAAAAAGAACAACCTAGGCATATTAACATAACAATATAAAATGTAATATAAAACAATGTATATATGCAAAAAATATGTGTAAAAATGTATAAATGAGCAGTGTTGGTGTATACACAAGCAGTATTAATGGTAGTGCAAAATAAAGTACAAGGTGCAGTGAACAGATGAGGTGCAGAACAGTGTAAAACATATAAAGTGCGTAGAGACTGTATGTTATGACCAGAGTTTTAGCTGTTGTTGTACAGTGTGATGGCACGTGGCAGGAAAGATTTCCTGTATCTGTCCCTTCGACAGCGGAGCTGAAGCAGCCTGTGAGAGAAGGTACTCCGCTGTCTGTCTACTGTGTGATGGAGAGGGTGCTGATCATTGTCCATGATGGATAAAAGTTTCTTCAGCGTTCTCCTCTCCACCACGGTCTCAGCCTGGGAGGCTGGCTCCCAGCCTTCTTGATGATTTCATCAAGTCTGTTAGTGTCGCTGGCTCTGATGCTGCTGCCCCAACACTCAGCAGCAAAGAACAAAACAAAAACAACAGACTGGTAGAAGATCTCCAACATCTTGCTGCACACGTTGAAGGATCTCAGCTTCCTCAGGTGACATTAACTTTCCAAATGTCCCTGATGAGTTTAAGGTGCAGTAACATTAACTTCCGTCGACTCAGCTGTTTACTGATTATTAAACAATGCTACTATCGTCTGAAGTCAGCGAGCAAGTTAACACTCCGCTCCAACATTGGACACTGTGGTTCCGCTACAGTATTAATAAACGTCTCTCTTGGGTCTCGGTCCGGTCGGATCCAGACAACTTGCCTCTCGACCCCCCTCACAGAGGGCAGGCACAGTGCAACGAGCCAGGAACCCAGAAGAAAGGCCTCTCCAGTCCTTAATAGGCTTTGCTATGAAGTGGGTGGTGGTGCGTTCAAGAACGGCACAACTCTCTGACACAAACTTCCACCACAAGATTCCAGATGTGGGAAAATCTGTCACACAATTAGTTTCTACCACGTCGCCATCGCCACAATGTTGTTGTGCAATGTGGAGACACAACGTAACTCTGGTACCTAAACATTTCATCCCAACACGTTTACTACTCTGTGCAGCTGTGGCGGCACCGTGTGGACAGTGAAAGCACCACGACTGGTCCCCTGAGGTTGTTAGTGTCTTCTCTTCTCTTTCTGATGCAGGTGAGGATTAATGTGAAGTACATTAAAACAAAAAGATCAGTTGTCCTTTTCGAGTATCGACAGCTGGCATCAAATGTCTGGTCTGTAGTGCTTTTTAACATGTTTATTCATTTAAATCTGCTCAGACTGGATTTTATTCAGGCACATATTTTGTTAAATGAAAAAGGGTTTTGAAAAAAGTATTGTTTTGGTATCCTTACTTAAATTTAGATATCATATTGAATGTAGAATTGAATATTTTTAAATGATATCTGGCCCCGCTGCAGTGTGTGTGTGTGTGTGTGTGAGAGTAACACTGTAACATGATGGATTTACAAAAAGCTCATTCTGAGGTACCAAAACAACAGTTTCAGGTAATATGAACATAATTATGCTTATTCCAGTTCAGCCAGTAGTTTCCCTTATAATCTACAAACTAGACGGTTAATTGAAATGAGCTCTGGTACAAGGAAAACAGAATAAAATGAGTTTTCAGGTAAAAACATCCATTTTAAAAATGAAGACATTTATTAGTTTACAGACCGGATGACAAAACTGAGTCACTGACACAAGTAATGAACACTTGATCTGTTTAAATACTTTTTTCCAACACTTATCACTTTATACATGTATTCAACCGTCAATGAACTAAAAAAAACACTACAGACACCGCTACATGTGCATAAAACGTTTGACAGTGTGTATAGTTATGATGACACGGTAGATCCCACAGCTCTCCTTAAAGGTTTACGCCACCAATTTTACACTTTCATGGCTTTATTCTACTTTTTTGGCCTTTGCAGTCGTTCTCTCCAAGACCTAAGTGTAAACTTGGTGGAGCTACTCTAATTGATCACCAGTAGAGACATTAGGTTTGATAAACAATATTTGTCTCTGTGGTTTTGAGTTTTTGTACAATTATCTCTGCAGTCTGTGGGACTGCAGAGGGTCTGTGGGACTGCTGAAGTCTTTTCCTTCAGTGAGATGTCCTCACACATCTTGAAAAACAGTCCATAATCTTTTGATGATCTTCTCTTACACATTGGACAGTCCTGTATCTGTTTGTCTGTCCACCAGTTCTGCAGACAGAGTTCACAGAAGCTGTGGCTGCATGACAGGACGACAGGGTCTTTAAAGACGTCCTGACAGATAGGACAGGAGAGATCCTCCTCTGTATGTGAGTCCATTTTCTGCTGCTGAAAACACAGCGAGCCGGTACAGTCTCTTCCTCGTGGCACCACACTGATACTTACTTTTACTTCAAGTCGTGTTTTCAGTAAAACTCACATTCAGTGTGGAGCTGGAGCAGGTTTCAGTGTTTTGGTCGTCCCTCTTCTTGCTGTCATTGGGTGGGGGGACTGTGGTGGTGTCGGTAGTGACTGGAGGTCCTTCATCAAACTCTGGCAGAAGTCAGAGTAAAGCCAGTCCTGCGACTGATTGAAGAAGTTTGATTTCAGAATCTGAGAGAAAAATGACAAAACAGGACAAAAGAAAACAAATCAGTGAGGTAGTGGCCAAAACCTAAACACAGACCAGTCTGCTGCCTGACAAGACAGTTAAAATAAGTAAATATTAGCTTTAATGAAGACATTTTCCTAATCCAACATAACAGTTAACTACTGTTTATTACACGTGAATGAATGCCAGTCTCCAAAACTACCGGCGACTAAGTACAAGTGCATTTAAAGGCAGAATCTAAAATACACACATTTCTAAATGAGGTTCTGAACGCAGATTCACCGCAGCGTCACTCTCCCGTTAGAGCGCGTTGACTGCACGCTTCTGCACCAGACTCCCTTTAAATTACACTTAAAAAAGATTTTTTAACAACATTTTTAAAAGCGACACGTTACTAAAAAACCTCAACACACAAGAAAAACATGTGTGAAGCCTTGTTCTGCAATTCCGCGTGAAATACGTCACTCTTGGCACCAGAAAAGCTCAAAGTCCTTAAAAATCCCCACGTGAAACCGCCTGTCTGTCTTTAAATCACAAACACTGCAACAAAGACACGCACAGCTCAACACCCAGCCATGAAGGTGCACGTCACATAACATTTAACATCCCCCAAAAAAATTCACCTGCGTGCAAGCTGCCTTACCTGAATGTCCTCACAGACGTGGTGGTGTTGGGGAGGTTCAACATGAAGAAGAATAAAACAATAAAATCCACCGAGAGAGACGCGAAAGTTGAATCATCTGCTGACGTGAAATGTTCTGCGAGTAAAGTTAAAGTTGGAGAAGAGCAGCGTGGTGTTTGTGTCCTGCTGCTGCTTCTCATCCTCCTCTCCGACGTTTACTGTTGACAAAGTGTGGTAGGCGGCTTATAAAGTCTTAACACCGCCCTCTCACCCTCCCTCCTCCCTCCTCTCTCCTCCCTCACTAGACACATTCTGAGAATCTTCACTTCTTCTCTCTCAGAATTGTGCACAGGCACAATTCTGAGAGAGAAGAAGTGAAGATTCTCAGAAGTCTGGTCGGCGGCTTCTCTATATATACACACCGGCGAGGAGTGACGCAGAGACGCTCCTCATCGTCACAAAAAAGGTGTGCGGACTTCCCTGAATCCCGCACTGCACGGTATCACTCCGCCGTGAATTTCAAGACAAAATAGACCCCGATTTCAAGTCAGAATTACACAAACACGACTCCACCGTTGTTTTTTGCGCCCGGATTCAATCGAAACCGGAACCGACACCGAATAAATAGACAATATGTTTGGTTGTCATTAACGAGCCAGGGTCGGTTTTAACGTTTTGGTGCGGCAGTGGATGGAGAAGGGCAGCGGCGTGTTGCAGCCGTATGTAATAAAACAACACCCTCCCACAGCTAGAAACACGCACGTGCGCGCACACAGAGAGAGAGAGAAGGAGAGAAACGCTAATAGTGACGTTAACAGCACAGCAGGTGGATCCAGTGAAAATAAGGCAGAGATGGGAGGGGATGAGACCAATATAAGATCAGAGGGGCCATAAGGCAAACTGTGACACACAGATCCCCCGATTCAACACCACACATGTTCTCGAGTTGTCCTAAAGCCACAGTCCACCACACAACAGCCAACAGCCGTTTGGATTGTAAGATTTCAAAAGGCTGTAGCTTGGAAGTGGTGAGAGATAAATCCACAGTGTAAATGAGAAAAATATTCATAATGACCTAAAGTTTGTGATGGGAGAAAATTTAATCATCTAATTTGCATATTGTGACGTCACCAGGTGACTGAAAGTAACTTTCAGTAAAACTGATTTTTGAACATATTTACACAGAAAAAAAATATTTATATTGTCATCTCATCCTCAAAATAAAGGAACAGGAGTTTGATTTGAGTAAATTTATTAATCTAATTTGTATGTCACCAGGTAAAATTCAGTAAAACGGAATTCTGAACATATTTACACAGTAGATTTTTTTTCATTTCATTTCATTTTTTCATAGATTTTTTTCATCCTCTCATCCTCAGAGTAAATGAACAGGAATCTGATTGGAGTAAATTTCCTAATCTAACTTGTAAAAAGGAAAGAAAACTCTCGCAGTGATCAGCGTGTGTTGCTTGTGTGACAGTGTGTGCAGCTGCAGCATCGTCATCAGAGGGCAAATCGTCCCCTTCTGAATCGCGATCAGCAAAGATCTGTGCAAGCACCTCATCCGCACTGTAAAGTCTTTTGGGCATTTTGTTTTTTATTACAAAAGTCGCTGTCTGTCTCTCGATCTGTCCAGCACACTTCTGCCACCGCTCCGCGGCTCTCTCCTCTCCCACTCTACAGTTTAGCGCTGCCGCTCCGACAGCGGATGTCGGGTTTCAAACTTTTTTTTCTCAGGTATTTTGCATAGAAACACTGACGTCAGGATTGAAGTGAATCTATTGGCCATCTAGTGGTAGCAAGCAGTAACAGCACAAGGCAGTAGTTTTAAAGATATGGGTAACATCCTGGGTGTGTGTAAATCTGTCCCCCCCCTGTGTCCTCCACAAAGCCACTCAGTGAATTAACAATGCAGCCTCTGAACCTCTGTTTTACTGTACAAAATAAATTATCTGAAAACTTTTCTGTGTGACGATTTGTTTTGTTTCAAGTACAATAGACGGAGCTCATAATGCTGCCTGTGTGATTCTCATCGACTGTTTCACTTGTAGAATCTGCGTCTCCGCTTTGTCATGTAAATATTTAATAAACTGGTGAATGAACAAACTTTCTGATGAGCTGAGAGTTTGTTGACTTTCAGAGTTGAACATCACGAATCCTTTGAAAATGTGGGAAGTGAACCTCATTTGTACAAACTGCAGTTGTCCCCAAAGGCTTTCTGAAGAAGTCGGTGTTTCTCCAGGTCTGTTCTGTAACACGGTGCAACATGACGGAAACAACACTTTCAGGTAATATGAACATAATTATGCTTATTCCAGTTCAGCCAGTAGTTTCCCTTATAATCTACAAACTAGACGGTTAATTGAAATGAGCTCTGGTACAAGGAAAACAGAATAAAATGAGTTTTAAGGTAAAAGCATTTTTGAAAACATCCAATTTTAAAAATGAAGCGTTTATTAGTTTACAGACCGGATGACAAAACTGAGTCACTGACACAAGTAATGAACACTTGATCTCTGTTTGAATACTTTGAATAACAACACTTGAATGTAAATACAATCACTTTATACATGAATTCAACTGTCAATGAACTAAAAAAACAAACAAACTACAAAACACTACAGACACCGCTACATGTGCTTAAAACGTCATGTGACACCGTTGACAGTGTGTATAGTTATGATGACACAGTAGATCCCACAGCTCTCCTTAAAGGTTTACGCCACCAATTTTACACTTTCATGGCTTTATTCTACTTTTTTGGCCTTTGCAGTCGTTCTCCCCAAGACCTAAGTGTAAACTTGGTGGAGCTACTCTAATTGATCACCAGTAGAGACATTAGGTTTGATAAACAATATTTGTCTCTGTGGTTTTGAGTTTTTATACAATTATCTCTGCAGTCTGTGGGACTGCTGAAGTCTTTTCCTTCAGTGAGATGTCCTCACACATCTTGAAAAACAGTCGTTGATCTTTTGATGATCTTCTCTTACACATTGGACAGTCCTGTATCTGTTTCTCTGTCCACCAGTTCTGCAGACAGAGTTTACAGAAGCTGTGGCTGCATGACAGGACGACAGGGTCTTTAAAGACGTCCTGACAGATAGGACAGGCGAGATCCTCCTCTGTATGTGAGTCCATTTTCTCCTGCTGAAAACACAGCGAGCCGGTACAGTCTCTTCCTCGTGGCTCCACACTGATACTTACTTTTACTTCAAGTCGTGTTTTCAGTAAAACTCACATTCAGTGTGGAGCTGGAGCAGGTTTCAGTGTTTTGGTCGTCCCTCTTCTTGCTGTCATTGGGTGGGGGGACTGTGGTGGTGTCGGTAGTGACTGGAGGTCCTTCATCAAACTCTGGCAGAAGTCAGAGTAAAGCCAGTCCTGCGACTGATTGAAGAAGTTTGATTTCAGAATCTGAGAGAAAAATGACAAAACAGGACAAAAGAAAACAAATCAGTGAGGTAGTGGCCAAAACCTAAACACAGACCAGTCTGCTGCCTGACAAGACAGTTAAAATAAGTAAATATTAGCTTTAATGATGACATTTTCCTAATCCAACATAACAGTTAACTACTGTTTATGACACGTGAATGAATGCCAGTCTCCAAAACTACCGGCGGCTAAGTACAAGTGCATTTAAAGGCAGAATCTAAAATACACACATTTCTAAATGAGGTTCTGAACGCAGATTCACCGCAGCGTCACTCTCCCGTTAGAGCGCGTTGACTGCACGCTTCTGCACCAGACTCCGTTTAAATTACACTTAAAAAAGATTTTTTAACAACATTTTTAAAAGCGACACGTTACTAAAAAACCTCAACACACAAGAAAAACATGTGTGAAGGCTCGTTCTGCAATTCCGCGTGAAATACGTCACTCTCAGCACCAGAAAAAGCTCAAAGTCCTTAAAAATCCCCACGTGAAACCGCCTGTCCCAAAAAAAAAATTCACCTGCGTGCAAGCTGCCTTACCTGAATGTCCTCACAGACGTGGTGGTGTTGGGGAGGTTCAACATGAAGAAGAATAAAACAATAAAATCCACCGAGAGAGACGCGAAAGTTGAATCATCTGCTGACGTGAAATGTTCTGCGAGTAAAGTTAAAGTTGGAGAAGAGCAGCGTGGTGTTTGTGTCCTGCTGCTGCTTCTCATCCTCCTCTCAGACGTTTACTGTTCACAATGGGCGGCTCCTCCATATATACACGGTACACCGGCAGGGAAGTGACGCCGAGACCTCGTTACTCATTACACATTTCTAAATGAGGTTCTGAACGCAGATTCACCGCAGCGTCACTCTCCCGTTAGAGCGCGTTGACTGCACGCTTCTGCACCAGACTCCCTTTAAATTACACTTAAAAAGATTTTTTAACAAGATTTTTAAAAGCGACACGTTACTAAAAAACCTCAACGTACAAGAAAAACATGGGTGAAGGCTCGTTCTGCAATTCCGCGTGAAATACGTCACTCTTAGCACCAGAAAAGCTCAAAGTCCTTAAAAATCCCCACGTGAAACCGCCTGTCTGTCTTTAAATCACAAACACTGCAACAAAGACACGCACAGCTCAACACCCAGCCATGAAGGTGCACGTCACATAACATTTAACATCCCAAAAAAAAAGTCACCTGCGTGCAAGCTGCCTTACCTGAATGTCCTCACAGACGTGGTGGTGTTGGGGAGGTTCAACATGAAGAAGAATAAAACAATAAAATCCACCGAGAGAGACGCGAAAGTTGAATCATCTGCTGACGTGAAATGTTCTGCGAGTAAAGTTAAAGTTGGAGAAGAGCAGCGTGGTGTTTGTGTCCTGCTGCTGCTTCTCATCCTCCTCTCCGACGTTTACTGTTCACAGAGTCTGGTCGGCGGCTGATGCAGTCTAACACCGCCCGCTCACCCTCTCTCCTCCCTCCTCTCTCCTCCCTCATGAGACACATTCTGAGAATCTGAGAATCTGAGAATCGATAGAGGGTGAGCGGGCCGCGATAGGCTACATCAGCTAATAGCTAATATTTACTTATTTTAACTGTCTTGTCACGCAGCAGACTGGTCTGTGTCGGACATTTCAGTACTTAAAGTGTGGGTGTCTGTGCACAATCTGGCGTGATTTTGTCGCTCCTGTACTACAATTGGTCCTCAGTACTGTCTAAAACAGCTTCCACATCTCACATCTAAACAGCCTTGGAAATTAAAACAGTTTTAGCTGTGCAGGATATTCGTGCATGGTGTGCAAATGGAAGTTTGTCACTGACAGCAGTTTTTTCACTGCCAATCATGTGGCGTAGCCGAATCGTTTTAGATCCTACGTTCCCTGAAGGCAACATGATAGGGGAAGGTCTGTAGCCTTTTGGTTGAGCTGTCTTTCATGATGCCACGCCCCTCTCAGTTGATGCCACGCCCCCCCACGCTAGATCAGGGTCAAAAGTCTGAAACTGAAAAAAAAGATTTGAAACTGAAAAAAAACTAAGATCTGAATCTGAAAAGATAAAACATGCAACTGAAAGAAATAGGATCCAAATATCAAAACATATGAAAGTGAAAAATGAAAATAAATGATTTATTCAAAAGAATTACCAGAGTTGATCATAATTATTTTTAACCTGAAAAAACTTTTTGTACATTTATTTTTATTTTGAATACGTTGATGTATTTTTCAAAATTCAAGATCAAAACTTGAAATTTCAGTTTCAAATTTTACTTTTTCAAGTACAAAACATTTGACCCTGATTTAGCTCCATAGACTTCTAGCAGAGACCGACATTTAACCCTTTGTGTGCCATAATCACTGACTAAACACTGCGGACAGCGGTTGTATCGATTGTAGGTACACAAGTGTAGCGGTGGAGAGGAGGAAGCAGGACACAGGGCACAAACACCACGCTGCTCTTCTCCAACTTTAAGTTTACACGCAGAAAATTTCACGTCAGCAGATAATTCAACTTTCACGTCTCTCTCGGTGGCAGGGACGTGCACATGATTATAGAGGGGCAGAGGCTCAAAGTCAGAAAAGGGCCGTATGTGCGCGCACATTATTTTTCAGGCCTTAATAACACAATGTGTAGATTAATGTAAAATTAATAAACAAAGTACTTTTAGAAAGCTAATTAATTAGCCGTGTATCCTGTGTAGCTGTGAGTGATGTGCAATTGTCAACATGAGTCTATTCACATTATTATAATACTGAGATTTGGAAGATGTGCAATTCAGCTGCAATTCTAAAAAGCAACAAAACACTGGTTTATTATTCAGCTGTTTATTGTTGAAGATAAAGACTTTAACATTGAACATTGAAAAAAATACAAAAATAAATAATGGAAAAAAACTTAAATGTGAAAATCAGCGTCCCTCCTTCCTCCCTTACAGCAGCAACCAATCGAATGTGATATTGTTTCCAAGGCTGCACATTAACACAGCTTGCATAACAGAAAGACAATCATGGGAGGACAAGTGCAAACTAGAAATACAGGCTACACAACAACGGTGGAGGCGTGTTTCTGTAATTCAGCCTTGAAATCTGGGTCTATTTTTGTCTTCACGGCGGAGTGAAACTGAAGGGCTGAAGGAGTGAGAGGAAAGTAGACCCAGGTAAACTTTCCTACCGCAAACTCCTCCTCGATGAGAATCACGCAGGCAGCATTATGAGCTCCATCTATTGTACTCGACACAAAACAAATCGTCACACAGAAAAGTTTTCAGATGATTTATTTTGTACAGTGAACTGTTCACCAGCGATGACTCGATGCAGATAAAATAAACTTTTTTGGGGGGTGGTGCGTTCAAGAACGCCACAACTCTCTGACACAAACTTCCACCACAAGATTCCAGATGTGGGAAAATCTGTCACACAATTAGTTTCTGTTTTGGTATCCTTACTTAAATTAAGATATCATATTGAATGTAGAATTGAACATTTTTAAATGATATCTGGCCCCGCTGCAGTGTGTGTGTGTGTGTGTGTGTAGTGTAACACTCTGTAACATGATGGATTTACAAAAAGCTCATTCTGAGGCAACAAAACAACAGTTTCTGTGGAGACTGCAGAAGTCTTTTCCTTCAGTGAGATGTCCTCACACATGAACAACAGTAGTTTACGTTTTGATGATCTTCTCTTACAAACTGGACAGTCCTGTATCTGTTTCTCTGTCCACCAGTTCTGCAGACAGAGTTCACAGAAGCTGTGGCTGCATGACAGGACGACAGGGTCTTTAAAGACGTCCTGACAGATAGGACAGGAGAGATCCTCCTCTGTATGTGAGTCCATTTTCTCCTGCTGAAAACACAGCGAGCCGGTACAGTCTCTTCCTCGTGGCTCCACACTGATACTTACTTTTACTTCAAGTCGTGTTTTCAGTAAAACTCACATTCAGTGTGGAGCTGGAGCAGGTTTCAGTGTTTTGGTCGTCCCTCTTCTTGCTGTCATTGGGTGGGGGGGACTGTGGTGGTGTCGGTAGTGACTGGAGGTCCTTCATCAAACTCTGGCAGAAGTCAGAGTAAAGCCAGTCCTGCGACTGATTGAAGAAGTTTGATTTCAGAATCTGAGAGAAAAATGACAAAACAGGACAAAAGAAAACAAATCAGTGAGGTAGTGGCCAAAACCTAAACACAGACCAGTCTGCTGCCTGACAAGACAGTTAAAATAAGTAAATATTAGCTTTAATGAAGACATTTTCCTAATCCAACGTAACAGTTAACTACTGTTTATTACACGTGAATGAATGCCAGTCTCCAAAACTACCGGCGACTAAGTACAAGTGCCAGGGGTGGTCCTGGCTAGATTTACGCCCTGGGCGAACCATCCCTTGCACACATACACGCCCACACACACACACACACACACACACCTGAGGAGTCCTGCAAGGAACATTACATGTGGCTGAGGAGGTAGATGCTCCAGGACCATCCCTGAAGAGGCCTGTGTGGCTGCAGAGGTAGATGGCTCCTCATCAGACTCCAGGACCATGTCTGTGGCTGCTGTGGAAGTATCTGACTCCTCATTTTGGCCAGTGGGTGCTCCAGCTCCAAAATATTTCAGAAGTGCCCCTGAATTTACAATTAAGATACAATATGTAAGTTAGACTACACTTACATCACACATGCATCAGTTACCCAATGAAAATGACCATAATGCACATTTTATTAACATTTGTTAACATCCTGTTAACTGAGCATAACACACTACAAATTATTCAAAAGGCTTTATCACATGTAGCTTACAAAATGCCATGTCAATGTATAGTAGAAGTTATTTAAGTTAGCATGTAGCATTAAAAACTCCACAGTCAGGACGTCTGTGTGAATTTGCACTTGTTGTGTTGCAAACACAAACTAGCCTAGGTTGCCTATGGGTGAAATTAGTTGCATGACATGATGCCTCAATTCTAATAGTTGCTAGTTCAGCAAAACTAAAAAACCAAATACAGTCGTCTTCTGTGGCTAAGTAGCAACATATTAGCAAGAGGCTAATAAACAGCCTATAGGCTACTGTCACTCAGAAATCTGCATTCCTTTATCTTTTGCCCGTTTCTTCTCTTCTTCTTTTCTTCTTTTTCTGAACTGGGCACCTGATGGCTTCTTTGGTCTTTTATTTTGATCCATGATGAAGATGAAGACTCGACATCATCACCTTTTGCCAACACCGTCCGTTCGCCCGTCAAACAACCGGAGTCACGTGATGTAAACAAATTCACGTAGATGCATGCACAGGTTTTTGTTTGTTTGTTTGTTTGTTTTTACATTTTTCACATAACCCAATGAATTACATGTAGGTATATGGGTCTATATTAATTTTAGGAATGAAATACAATTTATTTGGAAGCAGTTTGTGTTGTGTGGCCTGGGATCATCAGTCTATCCCCCCCTCCCCCTGCTGACACACACACCTGTGTGACTCTCAGCAGCGAGTTGATGTCACAATGAGGCCGCAGTGCCCACTCCACTGACTGAGTCTGGAAAACTTGCCAGTTTTGTTTTATCTTTTTTTTTTTTTTTTTGAGCGCCCTCACATAGATTGCGCCCTGGGCGGTCGCCCACATTGCCCATAGCAAAAACCGGCCCTGTGACAAGTGCATTTAAAAGGCAGAATCTAAAATACACACATTTCTAAATGAGGTTCTGAACGCAGATTCACCGCAGCGTCACTCTCCCGTCAGAGCGCGTTGACTGCACGCTTCTGCACCAGACTCCCTTTAAATTACACTTAAAAAGATTTTTTAACAAGATTTTTAAAAGCGACACGTTACTAAAAAACCTCAACATACAAGAAAAACATGTGTGAAGCCTTGTTCTGCAATTCCGCGTGAAATACGTCACTCTTGGCACCAGAAAAGCTCAAAGTCCTTAAAAATCCCCACGTGAAACCGCCTGTCTGTCTTTAAATCACAAACACTGCAACAAAGACACGCACAGCTCAACACCCAGCCATGAAGGTGCACGTCACATAACATTTAACATCCCAAAAATTCACCTGCGTGCAAGCTGCCTTACCTGAATGTCCTCACAGACGTGGTGGTGTTGGGGAGGTTCAACATGAAGAAGAATAAAACTATAAAATCCACCGAGAGACGTGAAAGTTGAATCATCTGCTGACGTGACATTTTCTGCGTTTAAACTTAAAGTTGGAGAAGAGCAGCGTGGTGTTTGTGTCCTGCTGCTGCTTCTCATCCTCCTCTCCGACGTTTACGGTTGACAAGGTGTGGTCGGCGGCTGACAAAGTTGCGGACGGTGACGCGAATCAGAGCGCGTCAGAACGAATCAGCGCCCAGGAAGTGAAGTTCACTGACAGTAAGTCCTGTCAGTGAACTTCACTGACAGTAAGTCCTGTCAGTGAACTTCACTGACAGTAAGTCCTGTGCTGGACCATCAGCAGCCGTTGTCTCGTCTGTCTGCACTCTCACTTGTGGGTGTGGCAGCAGAGTCGGTCCAGAAGAAGGGAAACATCCAGCTCATTTATGGAGAACAGGATACTTTGATGGCAGTGGCTCCCTGTGGCTTTGACATCTTACATGGAAATGAATAATATATTTTTTTATATCATCGTCACTGTTTTAGTCCGACAGTGATTCTTACACCCTCCGACAGTAAAAACGTGCAGCCTACTCACAGAAATCTGTTCTATCAAGTTGTGATTAATTGATCCTGAGTTAATATCATTGTGTTTTATGCTCAAGCCTGAGGGGTGATCACTGTATGTGGCTGAGGATAAAAAAGAAGGATTATCTCACACTGAAATGGACTGAAATACAATTTAAACTGTCCTGTGTTTTTAAATCCAACCTGCCGCTCTGTGTTTCATTTATTATCGAATGAGTCTTTTTATTTTGAACATTTTCACAAACACAGGAACGACTTAAGTAGGTCTGCATATATATTTCTGTATTGCTCCGCTATTTCATTGTAGGTTATTTCTTTTGTTTCATTAAATGCACCAAAACATGGCATCATTGAAATGGAAATGCAAAGTTCAACTACCTCATACTGTGAGCATAAGTAGCCCGCTGCAGAGCTGCCACATGATGTGAAAATATAAATGAATGCACATTTAGGCAGACAGATTTTTTTGGCGATGGACGGGGGCAGAGGACACATTTATCGTTACTCTGCAAACTTTACAGCGTTTTCTTTAAACTCATGGATTTATTACTCAAACCAGCCTCATAGGACTGTATTTTACTGCCTCACTCTTATCGGGAACAAAGTGATGCCAGGTGATAATTGTACAAAAACTCAAAACCACAGAGACACGAGTACTACTGCAAAGGCCAACAAGGTGGAATAAAGCCATGTAATACTACATGACGTTTTAAGCACATGTAGCGGTGTCTGTAGTGTTTTGTAGTTTTTATTTTGTTTCTGTTTCACTTATAGAATCTGCGTCTCCGCTTTGTCATGTAAATATTTAATAAACTGGTGAATGAACAAACTTTCTAATGAGGTGAGAGTTTGTTGACTTTCAGAGTTGAACATCACGAACCCTTTGAAAATGTGAGAAGTGAAACATTGAACATTGAAAAAAATACAAAAATAAATAATGGAAAAAAACTTAAATGTGAAAATCAGTGTCCCTCCTTCCTCCCTTACAGCAGCAACCAATCTAATGTGATATTGTTTCCAAGGCTGCACATTAACACAGCTTGCATAACAAAAAGACAATCATGGGAGGTGTGAGGCGTGTTTCTGTAATTCAGCCTTGAAATATGGGTCTATTTTGTCTTCACGGCGGAGTGAAACTGAAGGGCTGAAGGAGTGAGAGGAAAGTAGACCCAGGTAAACTTTCCTACCGCAAACTCCTCCTCGATGAGAATCACGCAGGCAGCATTATGAGCTCCATCTATTGTACTCGACACAAAACAAATCGTCACACAGAAAAGTTTTCAGGTGATTTATTTTGTACAGTGAACTGTTCACCAGCGATGACTCGATGCAGATAAAATAAACTTTTTTGGGGGGGTGGTGCGTTCAAGAACGGCACAACTCTCTGACACAAACTTCCACCACAAGATTCCAGATGTGGGAAAATCTGTCACACAATTAGTTTCTACCACGTCGCCATCGCCACAATGTTGTTGTGCAATGTGGAGACACAACGTAACTCTGGTACCTAAACATTTCATCCCAACACGTTTACTACTCTGTGCAGCTGTGGAGACACCGTGTGGACAGTGAAAGCACCACGACTGGTCCCCTGAGGTTGTTAGTGTCTTCTCTTCTCTTTCTGATGCAGGTGAGGATTAATGTGAAGTACATTAAAACAAAAAGATCAGTTGTCCTTTTCGAGTATCGACAGCTGGCATCAAATGTCTGGTCTGTAGTGCTTTTTAACATGTTTATTCATTTAAATCTTCTCAGACTGGATTTTATTCAGGCACATATTTTGTTAAATGAAAAAGGGTTTTGAAAAAAGTATTGTTTTGGTATCCTTACTTAAATTAAGATATCATATTGAATGTAGAATTGAATATTTTTAAATGATATCTGGCCCCGCTGCAGTGTGTGTGTGAGTGTGTGAGAGAGTGTAACACTGTAACATGATGGATTTACAAAAAGCTCATTCTGAGGTAACAAAACAACACTTTCAGGTAATATGAACATAATTATGCTTATTCCAGTTCAGCCAGTAGTTTCCCTTATAATCTACAAACTAGACGGTTAATTGAAATGAGCTCTGGTACAAGGAAAACAGAATAAAATGAGTTTTAAGGTATGTGATCAATTAATCACAACTTGATAGAACAGATTTCTGTGAGTAGGCTGCACGTTTTTACTGTCGGAGGGTGTAAGAATCACTGTCGGACTAAAACAGTGACGATGATATAAAAAAATATATTATTCATTTCCATGTAAGATGTCAAAGCCACTGCCATCAAAGTATCCTGTTCTCCATAAATGAGCTGGATGTTTCCCTTCTTCTGGACCGACTCTGCTGCCACACCCACAAGTGAGAGTGCAGACAGACGAGACAACGGCTACTGATGGTCCAGACAGAAGATTAGGAATTGCTCACTGTGCAGACTGCAGAGGGTCTGTGGAGACTGAAGAGGGTCTGTGGGATTGAAGAGGGTCTGTGGGACTGAAGAGGGTCTGTGGAGACTGCAGAGGGTCTGTGGAGACTGAAGAGGGTCTGTGGGACTGAAGAGGGTCTGTGGAGACTGAAGAGGGTCTGTGGAGACTGAAGAGGGTCTGTGGGACTGCAGAGGGTCTGTGCAGACTGCAGAGAGTCTGTGGGACTGCAGAGGGTCTGTGGAGACTGCAGAGGGTCTATGGGACTACTGAAGTCTTTTCCTTCAGTGCGATGTCCTCACACATCTTGAAAAACAGTAGTGTATCTTTTGATGATCTTCTCTTGCAAACTGGACAGTCCTGTATCTGTTTGTCTGTCCACCAGTTCTGCAGACAGAGTTCACAGAAGCTGTGGCTGCATGACAGGACGACAGGGTCTTTAAAGACGTCCTGACAGATAGGACAGGCGAGATCCTCCTCTG